>NW_019943869.1:9521-9657 GCF_002910315.2 Salvelinus sp. IW2-2015
GTCTCAGAGTAGAGGTTCTGACATTTAGATCAGAATGAACAGAATGAACAAGATTAGATATAAACAGATCCTCTGAAACGCTTTGTGGATACGGGCCCTGGCCTCCCCCTTTAGATCTATCTTTACCTCGGTCCCC
>NW_019943869.1:11127-14062 GCF_002910315.2 Salvelinus sp. IW2-2015
TTGGCCATCAAGGGAAATGCTATGTCTGGCGTAAACCCAACACATCTCATCACCCCGAGAACACTATCCCCACAGTGAAGCATCATGCTGTGGGGATGTTTTTCATCGGCAGGGACTGGGAAACTGGTCAGAATTTAAGGAATGATGGATGGCGCTAAATACAGGGAAATTCTTGAGGGAAACCTGTTTCAGATTTGAGACTGAGACGGAGGTTCGCCTTCCAGCAGGACAATGACCCTAAGCATACTGCTAAAGCAACACTTGAGTGGTTTAATTAAGGGGAAACATTTAAATGTCTTGGAATGGCCTAGTCAAAGCCCCGACCTCAATCTAATTGAGAATCTGTGGTATGACTTAAAGATTGCTGAACACCAGCGGAACCCATCCAACTTGAAGTAGCTGGAGCAGATTTGCCTTGAAGAAAGAGCAGAAATCCCAGTGGCTAGATGTGCCAAGCTTATAGAGAAATACCCCAAGAGACTTGCAGCTGTTATTGCTGCAAAAGGTGGCTCTACAAAGTATTGACTTTGGGGCGGTGAGTAGTTATGCACGCTCCAGTTTTCAATTTTTTTGTCTTATAAAAAATAAATAAATATTTGTTTCACAATAAAAAATATATTGCATCTTCAAAGTGGTAGGCATGTTGTGTAAATCAAATGATACAAACCCCCCCCAAAAAAATMTATTTTAATTCCAGGTTGTAAGGCAACAAAGTGGGAAAATTGCCAAGGGGGGGTGAATAGTTTCGCAAGCCACTGTACATAATACTTTATAGAAAATCAAGTCAGAAATGTTAGTGGAACTTACTAATTTTAGAAGCGTTTTTAAACCTTAAATACTTAGTTTGCATGTCCTCCTGTGCAGGAAAATTGTAATCAATAAAGGAGTGATCAAATTAAGACCCTACATCTGTACTAATATGGTATTTTCAAAGATATTTATATACAGTACCAGTCAAAAGTTTGGACACACCATATGGAATTATGTAGTAACCAAAAAAAAATAAGTGTTAAACAAATCAAAATATATTTTATATTTGAGATTCGTCAAAGTAGCCGCCCTCTGTCCTCTGTCCTGTGTACTGTCCTCTGTCCTGTGGCTATTTTACCATAGAACTAGAATGACTGAATTTAGAATGCATCTAATTCTAATTCTAGAACAGGGTCGGGTCCATTGGTGAACATCAGTTCAAGTGATTCTGATGGTGGGGAGTCCTACATATGTCTACGGTAATAATAATAATACTGACCTGGTTAAAACAGGTGGAGACAAGGGCCTGAACAAACAAGACACATTTCCAGTCATCAAAGGGGATTAAATATGATGGATTTGAGTTAAAATGGGGGAGACAAAAAGAAAAGTTTTATTTTGCCTGTAAAGCTGCAGTATAACAGTGGGTTTAAATAAAAGGCAGCAACAGTGCGGTGTGGGAGAGAGAGCTTTCCAACAGAAGGGCTCCAACAAAGGTGACTATAGAAGTCATGTGAAGCCAGAAAGCCAATCAGGCCACACCATCGGGATGTGGTGGGAACGGTGGGTACCTCCAGCGCTGACCTGACCGCTCTCCCCATCCCCAAGGAGGAGACTAGGGTGACCGTGATGAGGCTGTGATGACAGAGTAGTGCCTGCAGCTAGGGCATGGAATCCCAATGGAACCCCCAGCTATGATGAAGGTGAATGGACTATGACCCCTGTGACCCCTCTCTCCATCTTACGTTTCACCTCTTACTNGTTTTCTGTTTCTATGTGGGGTTTCTTGTTTGGCCTGATATGGTTCTCAATCAGAGGCTAAAGAAGAAGAATTATTCTAGTCAGTCGGTAACTTAGTAACTAATGAAACACTAATGTAATGTGAACATACTACTATACCTAAACAACACAGCCTGTGTGCAATGAAACCAAGAGAAGCATTTTTCTTGACAACTTTTTCATCAATAAACACATAGGGGAACGAAGTAGTTGGACAAAAAGTGTCCACAATAGTCAGTATTATAGCTAGGAAATATAGTTATTTTCCAGAAACCTAGCTACAGTCCACTTAGCTAGCTACGGTGGTGAACTAAGACTGATGCTGGGAGTTAGCTAACTTTCCCTCAGAAGTTTCAATCTAGCTAATCGCATTTTCATCAACTTTATTTTATTCAACCAGGAAAAGCCCATTGAGACCCAGAGTCTCTTTTTCAAGGGAGACCTGGCCAAGAAGGCAGCAACAATCAATACATTACATCATTAAAACATACAACAATACAATACAACATGATCCAGACTAAAAAAAGCATTTACACTCCTCTGTAACAGAGTCTCCCATCAATATTATAAATTAATTCAGTAACATATCTAGATGAAGTGGCCTGAACAAGTTTCTTTCTAGCCATAAGCGGGAAGCAAGCCTAATTACGAAAATCAAAATCAAATTTAAATTTGTATTTATTTCATTGTATTTAAGCTTTGTCACAATATTATCCACATTAACTTTAAAGGACAACTTGTCATCCAACCAAATACCTAGGTATTTATAGGATGAYACTTTTTCAATGGATAAGCCACCAGATGTGACAATGCTAATGTTCTCTGGCTGAGTTCTAGCTCTGGTAAAGGTCATGAATTTAGTTTTTTTGTACATTCTAGACCAGTTTGAGACCATAAAGGGAGGCCTGCAGTGACTGAAAAGCAGTCTGGAGCTCTTCAACAGCCTGAACCAGAGAAGGAACACATGAATATATGACTGGATCATCTGCATGTACAGTGGCTTGCGAAATTATTCACCCCCCTTGACATTGTTCCTATTTTGTTGCCTTACAACCCAGAATTAAAATTGAGGAGAGGCTGTAAGTAAGATGTGAAATGGCACACACACACACACACACACACACACACACACACAACACACACACACACATGACACACACACACACACACACACACACACACACAG
>NW_019943869.1:14087-34062 GCF_002910315.2 Salvelinus sp. IW2-2015
AAGCTGGAGCAGCTTCTTGCCTTCCAATGTGCAAGCTCCAGTGGCTTAGATGTGCCAAGCCTGATAGAGACATACCCCAAGAGACTTGCAAGCTGTAATTGCTGCATAAGGTGGCTCTACAAAGTATTGACTTTGGGGGGTGATAGTATATGCATGCTCAAGTTTGTCTTGGTTCTATGTTTGTTTCACAATAAAAAATATTTTGCAGCTTCAAAGTGGTAGAGCATGTTGTGTAAATCAAATGATGCAAAACATGCCCAAAAAATCCAGGGGAGACTATTGTGTGTGTGTGTGTGTGTGTGTGTCTACCATTTCACCTCTTACTCCCAGCCTCTCCCAGGGGACTGAGGCTCTATGAATGGACTGTCTCTTTATACTGTATATCAGGGGTACTCAAGTGCTATTTGAGAAGGTCTCTGGTCCCACACATTTCCTAGGTGGCAAAGATCTGGAAGGATGTAATTTACCGCTGTAGTAACAAACCCTSACCTCGCAACCCATGCGACCTCAAAATGTTCAAACACCTCTTGTCAGCAGAGAGAAAATCMAACCGTTTTCAAAGATAATTTCCCGCTTTTCTGCGTATTCTTCCATGTCTTATGTKTGTTTATATTGATACCGGGGGTCGAAGCCCGAACAAGTTAAAAATAAGAGATATACAGTAGCAGTCAACTGTCTGATCGGATCCAGACCCAAAACGGTGTCATAACCGCAAATAATAAATCATATCTATACAGTAGCAGTCAAAAGTGTCAAACACCTACTCATTCCAGGGTTTTTCTTTATTTTTACTATTTTCTACATTGTAGAATAATAGTGAAGACATCACTGTGAAATAACACATATTATTCTTCAATGTAGAAAATAGTAAAAATAACGAAAAACCCTTGAATGAGTAGGTGTTTGACACTTTTGACTGCTACTGTATAGATATGATTTATTATTTGCGGTTATGACACCGTTTTGGGTCTGGATCCGATCAGACAGTTGANTGAAACAAATTTCCCTCAAGAATTTCCCTGTATTTAGCACCATCCATCAATCCTTCAATTCTGACCAGTTTCCCAGTCCCTGCCAATGAAAAACATCCCCACAGCATGATGCTGCCACCACCATGCTTCACTGTGGGGATTGTGTCCTCGGGGTGAAAAGAGGTGTTGGGTTTTCGCCAGACAAAGCATTTTCCTTGATGGCCAAAAAGCTCAATTTTAGTCTCACCTGACCAGAGTACCTTCTTCCATATGTCTGGGGAGTCTCCCACATGCTTTTTGGTGAACACCAAATCGTGTTTGCTTATTTTTTTCTTTAAGCAATGTTTTTTTTCTGGCCACTCTTCCGTAAAGACCAGCTCTGTGGAGTGTACGGCTTAAAGTGGTTCTATGGACAGATACTCCAATCTTCACTGTGGAGCTTTTCAGCTCCTTCAGGGTTATCTTTGGTCTCTTTGTTTCCTCTCTGATTAATGCCCTCCTTGCCTGGTCCGTGAGTTTTGGTGGGCGGCCCTCTCTTGGCAGGTTTGTTGTGGTGCTGTATTCGTTGAATGTTTTAATAATGGATTTAATGGGATGTTCAAAGTTTCTGCTATTTTTTTATAACCCAACCCTGACCTGTTTGGAGATGCTCCTTGGTCTTTATGGTGCTGCTTGCTTGGTGGTGCCCCTTGCTTAGTGGTGTTGCAGTCTCTGGGGCCTTTCAGAACAGGTGTATATATACTGAGATCATGTGACAGATCATGTGACACTTAGATTGCACACAGGTGGACTTTATTTAACTAATTATGTGACTTCTGAAGGTAATTGGTGGCACCAGATCTTGTTTAGGGGCTTCATAGCAAAGGGGGTGAATACATATACACGCACCACTTTTCAGTTTTAATTTTAATTATAATTTTTTTTTTTTACTTAATTTTTTTAATTTCACTTCACCAATTTGGACTGTTTTGTGTTTGTCCATTACATGAAATACAAATAAAAATCTATTTAAATTACAGGTTGTAATGCTACAAAATAGGAAAACCGCCAAGGAGGATGAATACTTTTGCAAGTCACTGTATCGGCTTTATCCTTCACTTCATTAGAATCCATCATTCCACTTCCACTGATTCTACATTTCTTCACAGGGGCATACTTATCACAAATCAACACACATTTCATATAAAAATAGTCCCAGGCAGTGTCAACATCGGGAATCAGACTTACTCTGTCAATAATATGGTACAGATCATGTAAGAACGCTCATCAAAGTGTTTGTCGGTCAGATGGATAGCTTAGCAAATATAGCGATTTGTTTTCCCCTGGCATGTAAAGCTGCCTGATACAGCTTGCCAGTTGATAGTAAAGTAGCATGAATAAGTCAGAAGCCAGCAATGCCACATTGATGCTTTTTACCACCACACATCATGGACACGTAAAAAGAGACCAATCACCTTCATGGACACGTATAAAGAGACCAATCCCCTTCATGTACACGTTTAAAGAGACCAATCACCTTCATGCACAAGTTTAAAGAGACCAATCCCCTTCATGTACATGTTTAAAGAGACCAATCCCCTTCATGTACACGTTTAAAGAGACCAATCACCTTCATGTACACGTTTAAAGAGATCAATCACCTTCATGTACACGTTTAAATAAAACCCTCTTAGGCCTCACTTCCCCCTATCTGAGATATCTACTGCAGCCCTCATCCTCCACGTACAACACCCGTTCTGCCAGTCACATTCTGTTAAAGGTCCCCAAAGCTCACACATCCCTGGGTCGCTCGTCTTTTCAGTTCGCTGCAGCTGGCGACTGGAACAAGCTGCAACAAACACTCAAACTGAACAGTTTTATCTCCATCTCTTCAGTCAAAGACTCAGTCATGGACACTCTTACTGACAGTTGTGGTGCTTTGTGTGATGTATTGTTGTCTCTACCTTCTTGCACCTTTGTGTTGTTGTCTGTGCCCAATAATGTTTGTACCATGTTGTTCCTGCTGCTATATTGTGTTGCTACCATGTGTTGTTGTCGTGGGTCACTCTTTTGTTGTGATGTGTGTTTTATCCTATATTTATAAATATATATATATTTTTTTTTTTTATCCCAGCAGGAGGCCTTTTTCCTTTTGGTAGGCCGTCATTGTAGATAAGTATTTGTTCTTAATTGACTTGCCTAGTTAAATAAAGTTTAAATAAAATAAAAAATAAAATAGACTATCACCTTCTTGTACATGTTAGTTTAATTCTAGGACTTTTGGCCGAGGACCAATAGCCACTTGTTTGTAGAACCGGCGTCTTCTCTAGATGTTGACCCAGTCGGCTCCAGTCTTCTCCGGATGTTGACCCAGTCGGCTCCAGTCTTCTCCGGATGTTGACCCAGCCGGCTCCAGTCTTCTCCGGATGTTGACCCAGTCGGCTCCAGTCTTCTCTAGATGTTGACCCAGTCGGCTCCAGTCTTCTCNATTTATTATTTGCGGTTATGACACCGTTTTGGGTCTGGATCCGATCAGACAGTTGAGTATGGGGGCTGTATATCATAAACCCCAAGGACTCAGAATAACCCTCTGGGAATGTGTTCATCCATAATATATCATGTCTGTTATCCAACTCTGTGGTTATTTAAAATAGACCCTTTTCACTTTCCATTTYAGACCCAATGTGTTACAGAAACGTTTCCCGGAAAGGACTGTGGATCCCATAGAATACAAAGTTACAGGCTTAATTCCGCATTTTGATATTGAGCCCTAACCCCAAACTCAAAAGCCTAAAAAAGAGTCCCTGCAACGTATACTGCACTGCAGGTTTCCCGAAAGAATAGAAAAATAAATAGCACTCACCTCTGCAATCACAGTATCCTGCTGATCCTGGCTCAAAGTTAAATTCCCGTGGTGCAGCGGGCTGCTCCGTAACACCGTGATGTGTAAGGTAAGAAGTACAAGTCCTAAAAGCAACAAGAGTTCTGCCRCCAATCGAACCATCTTTTTCACCCGATCCGTCTTGGTTACCTGCGGTGTGACAGGGGGTCCGCCGCCAGCTCCTCCCGCTGCAGACGCTCCAAGCTCCGGATCCGCTGCGGGCGAGGAGCCGCAACACCACTTCGGATCCACTTCGAGGTTCGGAAGGGGGGAGGGGGGGATAGGACGTAGAATAGAGTATTCAAGAAAAATAAAACCTGCCAMAAGTTTGTTTGGGATCAGGTGGTTATGTTAGGTTGATTTTGTTTATTATGAATTACATCAGACCAGCCTCGGTGGAGAGCGTTCTTCTAATGTGCCAAAAAAGTGAGTCCGGATTCGATGTGTAAAAAAGGGATAACGTTAAACCAAAGTTAAAAGTCCATTCAGCAAGGTTTCCTGTGGAATCCCCTTGAACTATGCTCCTTCTATGCTGGCATGGATCTCCAAGGTTAATTATCCAAATGCTGCCAGGGCGACTGTTATAACACTACCCATGGGAAAAGTACAATTTCGGATGTTTTAGTCATGTAGGCTATTGCCTGTTGCACTCCAGATGGAGTCCTCTCCACGATCAAGAAACGTGCAGCCCAGTTCCAGACCCGTGTTTCCCCCACTGCATTCTCCACTGTTTACACGAATACTTTGGCTCAACTTTAGAATCAAACCTTCTCGTTCCCTTCTCCCTCCCTCTCATCTGTGGTATGCCGCACTCCTTGGTGTTGATGGTTTGGACACAAATTATCCCTTATGCATTACATAGGCTATCCTCTATCCAAAAATTGTCATTTTGAATTTGCGCAGAGAATGAACTTGCTGGTGTGGCTACCTTTTCGTACACCAGCCAACCCCAAAAGATCCTTTCTAGTTTTAATAGTTCTCCTTTTCAACCACGACCATTAGTCGCGAATATAGGCGTGGTGGTGGTGATTCTGGGCTGAGTTCTGCGCAGCATAAAACCACCAGCTATCCTATCCAATCCAAGTGCGTCCCGTTCCTCACCGTGTCCAAATGGTGTAAACCACACGGCGGTCAGTCCACACTCCTATACTATGGGCATGCTATACAGGCTGTTTTCTGTCCCAGCGCGCAGTGTTTTTAATACGCCCCTCTGCTGGTTTGCTGTCAGCTCCCCCTCCCCCTTTCTCTCCCTTCAGCGCCCGTGACGGGTCATGTCTAGAAGGATTATGTCAAGTTGACGTCGAACGTATATATATATATTGAATTTTTTTGGTGTATTTTATCTAACCCGAACTATTTTCCTAATGTTAACTTAATTATCCTAACCTGTTACGTTAATTATCTCAACCCTGTTACGTTCATTCTCTCAACCTACTGCATAAATTCTAACCTGCTACGAAAAGTCACTTCTGACATTAGCTTCATCCCTTCTAGTCAAAACCCTGTGACGCGGGAGGGATGGTGGCAAGTCAAATCGTCACGGCTCTACATCACAATCAAGTCACAGGCCACCTACTCTGTAGGTATTTGTACATGTGCCCGATGTTATTGCAGGAACCGTACATATGGACTTGAAACATGAATATATTTCAAATTAACATTATACTTTCAAGCACTTTATTTGTTTAGTGCCCTCTTCAAAGGACCTGGTCACTGATCACCCAGTAGGATCTCCTTCAGTTCCCAATAGTACAGTTCCCTAAAACAAATGGCAACTTTAAAGGGTGAATGCACTTCCTGATTTACCCTTGTTTTTCCATTMATGCTCATTAAGAAATGCTAGCGGCCATGACTGAAGACAAACAACCATTGTCTTGGGGGTGTGGTTTGATGTGGGTGTGGTTTGATGTGGGTGTTTCGTGGGTGTGTCTTTGCCATTCAACAACAAAAAAACAAGGCCAGTAGTGAGTACAGCGATGTTAGCTAAGCTAGCTTTGCTATAGAGAGAACAAAGTTTTGAAGTTGAGGACTTCTCAAGATGGTCAGCTAATTCCGTTCTATGTGTTGGCTAAAGCTTACCGTATGCTTCCCAGCATATATTATGGCAACATTTTCTGAAATTTGTTTTGGTCTTTGGCAGGGGGGTTTTCAGCTGTTTGTGCACACAAAACATTTTCTAGAGGTAAGTCAAAATGTTTGTAGCTGAAATCTACGCCCCTTCGTCGGTGATTGGTTAATAGTACTACTCCTCGTAGGAGTGGGAACATTAAGTGTTTGTTGTCATCGAACAAGAGACGACTAGTTTTCATGCAGAATTTTTCACTTGAGAAATACTGCACCAAACAGCTTATCTAGATTTAAAATTGCACGACTAAAGACCTCCTTGGAAAAAACATCAACATTACAGAGGTCTTCAGTGATCTTGAAGAAGTGTTTCCTGCGATGTTGTTGCTAAGGTGGCTCAAGAGGGACAAACAACAGTCATATTGGGTAGAAGACCTAAGACTCAAGAAGGCGCCTAAGACTCAAGAGGGCCACCATTGTTCCTGTTCCCAAGTAAGCAAAGGTAACTGAACTAAATGACTACCGCCCCATAGCACTCACTTCTGTCATCATGAAGTGCTTTGAGAGACTAGTCAAGGATCATATCACCTCTACCCTACCTGTCACCCTAGACCCACTACAATTTGCTTACCGCCCCAATAGGTTCACAGACGATGCAATCGCCATCACACTGCACACTGCCCTATCCCATCTGGACAAGAGGAATACCTATGTAAGAATGCTGTTCATTGACTACAGCTCAGAATTCAACACCATAGTACCCTCCAAACTCATCATTAAGCTTGAGACCCTGGGTCTCGACCCTGCCCTGTGCAATTAGGTCCTGGACTTCCTGACGGGCCGCCCCCAGGTGGTGAGGGTAGGTAACAACATCTCCTCTTCGCTGATTCTCAACACTGGGGCCCCACAAGGGTGCGTTCTCAGCCCCCTCCTGTACTCCCTGTTCACCCACGACTGCGTCGTGACCAACAAAATGTGATTTGATTTTGATTATTGCTGCTTTTTCCTTGTTTTTTAAAGGGAAGATCTTAAGGG
Source organism: Salvelinus sp. IW2-2015 (assembly GCF_002910315.2). Classification (NCBI taxonomy): domain Eukaryota; kingdom Metazoa; phylum Chordata; class Actinopteri; order Salmoniformes; family Salmonidae; genus Salvelinus; species Salvelinus sp. IW2-2015. The sequence goes on from NW_019943869.1 coordinate 21,018, forward strand.
AGTATACGAGCCTAGCCGAGTTCTGCTGGAACCCAACCTAAGAATGCGGACGCCTTAAATCCTGCGCTGACCTTGTGTTTAGCCAGACTGACAGCAGCGTTCACCCTAATGCTTAGACCTATCCAGTTCACATGGGCCTCGGGAGAAAGTGTTCGGTTTTCTTCTATTGAATGTGACAGTAGGGGTGTCTCCTCTATCGGACCTTTGACAAAAGCCACCATTGACAAACGCCCTAACCACTGTCCCAATACGGGATATCTCTAGGGCATGTGCTTATTGGGCCAGAATAGCCCCAGTCCAGAGGAAGGCCTAACCCTTCCTCCCTAGGTATTTGTGTCGATCTGAAACAACGTCATAGGTGTAAGCAGTAGGATGAATGCTCTTTGAAATAAATCACAACTCTGTTAAAAGTCAAGAAAAATGATTTTATTGATCATAGTGATTCAGGAGTGAAACGTGTCCCGAACATTAATATATGTTATATTCTGAGAACGTGGCAACCGTGTCCTGTGTATGTTTGATGTGACCATTGATGGAATATTCTCCTAAMCCCACAGGAAACTGGACACATGAACGTTCTTGCAATGTTCCATTAAAAACGCATCTAGAACATGAATATTGTATATTCTGAGAACGTTAGTAACCACGTTCTGKGTTCTGTTTGACATTAAGGCAACGTTCTTCTACCTCTAATGCCAAAACATGCTTAAAAAGGTTCTCAGAAGGTTTTTTGCACACATGGATAGATTGTTCTCCTAACTAACGGAAAACTGGACACAAGCATGAGGGGAACATTACAAAAATGTTCTCTATCCCTAGAATTGTTAGCTGGGTGCCCTGTTTTGATTCTAAATGCCAATGGGCTACAGTTAGCTGTTGTTTGCAAGGTAGCTAGCTAATGTGACTTATGCACATCTTCCTCTGACATGCTACATCACAATTACACATCAGTGGAGGCTGCTGAGAGGAGGACGGCTCATAATAATGGCTGGAATGGAGTCAATGGAATGGTATCTATCATGTGTCTCCATGTGGTCTCCTGCTTTTCTCGCACTCTTTACCTTTGTAGTATGTGAACTGCACAATGTCTTGCGGGACCCTGCACAATGATATTACAAAACATTATTTAGAGACATTATTTCGATACGTTGTAAAAAATAAAAAATAAAAACTGTATTTTCACACACTCTAACCCCAGCCAAGAGTATTCAGAGGGGAGGACACAACAAATAAATAGCTTTGCATGTATAGCTCTTAAACCAATCAGTATGGCAAAAATAACTCTGCTCAGAGCCTTAGAATTTTATTTTGCAGAGAGAGAAGCTAGTGTGGAAGGACCGTTTTCCACTTTGGAAGATTAAGGATTTTCCGAATATGAGGATACTCGATTTCGTCATGGTGTCTGACAGTGAAGAAGAAGAGGATGAGATTGACCCTCAGCCCGCCCCAGGACAGCCCGTCAGCAACCAGCCCCAGGACTAGACCTTCAGCAACCAACCCCAGACCAGCCATCAGCAACCAGACCCAGCACCAGCCCCAGGACCAGCACTAGGACCAGCCACAGGACTAGCCCGTCAGCATAAATTCTTTTGTACTGTTCATCTCAGACACCATCCAGAAAATCATTCTGGATGCACTCATTTGGGAAGCCGTGTTTTTGGAGAGAGATGGACCAAACTCATTTACATGCATCCTTTGGGGTTCTTGTCCTTGTTGGTGTTTTCAGATCCAATGGAGAATCTACAGAATCCCTGTGGGATGCAGAAACTGGCAGAGAACTTTTCGTGCAACAATGTCTCTGGAAAACGTTCACATTATTTCCAGGATTATTCGCTTCGATAATCGAGACACCGGACCAGCTCGGCTGCAGAGAGACAAGCTAGCTGCAATCAGGTCAGTGTGGGCAAGTGGGTGGACTGCCTTCCCTGTTTTACAACCCAGGGCCAACGTTACTGTTGATGAGCAGCTTATGCCATTTAGGGCCGCTGCCCCTTCAGGCAGATACATACAACTAAACCTGCAAAATATGGAATCAAGATTTGGGCTGCCTGTGATGCTGCTTCATCATATGCGTGGAACTGACAAGTGTATACGAGGAGCCACTGAGAAGAACCAAGGGATGCGGGTTGTCCTGAATACTCCGTGGCCACAGCATCACATGCGATACCTTTCATTCCATCATTGACCCAGCTGGGACAGGAGCTCCTCAAGAGGAAGCTGACGATGGCAGAAACAGTATGAAAAAACAAGCCAAGCTCCCACCTCAGCTGCTGAATACACGGAACAGCCTATCAATTCCTCTCAGTTTGTGTTCATGGTCGACATGTCCCTGATGTCCTACGTGCCAAAGAAAGGCAAAAATGTAGTACTCACAGTAAACATAGTCTGTCCTCGGTTGCAACACTCACTACCGAGTTCCAAACTGCCTCTGGAAGCAACGCCAGAAATAATAACTGTTCATCGGAGCTTCATCAAGCTAGTTTCCGTGCCGAGCAGCCGCACACAGCTAAGATCACATGCACAATGGCCAAGTGTCGGCTGGAGTGGTGTAAAGCTCGCCGCCAATAGAGTAGTGGAAACACGTCCGTCTGGAGTGATGCATCACGCTTCACCATCTGGCAGTCAGACGGACGAATCTGGGTTTTGCGGCGTGTCAGGAGAACCTTACCTGCCCCAATGCGTAGTGCAAACTGTACAGTTTGGTGAAAAGAAATAATGGTGTAGGGCTGTTTATCATGGTTCGTGCCCCTTAGTTCCATTGAAGGGAATCTTAATGCTACAATGCACAAAGCAAGATCCATACAGAAATGATTCGTCGGATCGGTGTAGAAGAACTTGACTGGCCTGCACAGAGCCCTGACCTCAACCCCATCAAACACCTTTTGGGATGAAATTGGAAGACTGTGAGCCAGGCCTAATCGCCCGACATCAGTGCCCAACCTCACTAATGCTCTTGTGGATAATGGAGGCAAGTCCCCGCAGAAATGTTCCAACGTCTAGTGGAAAGCCTTCCCAGAAGAGTGAAGGCTGCTATAGCAACAATGTTCCAACATCTAGTGGAAAGCCTTCCAGAATAGTGGAGGCTGTTTATGCAGCAAATGTTCCAACAATTCTAGTGGAAAGGCCTTCCCAGAAGAATTGGGCTGTTATAGCAACAATGTTCCAACATCTATTGCCTTCCCAGAAGAGTGAGGTGTTATAGCAACAATGTTCCAACAGCTATTGCCTTCCTAGAAGATGTGAGGCTGTTATAGCAACAATGTTCCAACATCTATTGCCTCCCAGAAGAGTTGAGGCTGTTATAGCAACAATGTTCCAACATCTTTGCCTTCCCCAGAGAGTTGAGGCTGTTATAGCAACAAATGTTCCAACATCTATTGCCTTCCCAGAAGAGTTTGAGGCTGTTATAGCAACAATGTTCCACCAGCTATTGCCTTCCTAGAAGAGTTGAGGCTGTATAGCACAAATGTTCCGAACATCTATTGCCTTCCCAGAAGAGTTGAGGCTGTTATAGCAACAATGTTTCCAACATCTATTGCCTTCCCAGAAGAGTTGAGGCTGTTATAGCAACAATGTTCCAACAGCTATTGCCTTCCTAGAAGAGTTGAGCTGTTATAGAACAAGTTCCAACATCATTGCCTTCCCAGAAGAGTTGAGGCTGTTATAGCAACAATGTTCAACAGCTATTGCCTTCCTAGAAGAGTGGAGGCTGTTATAGCAACAATGTTCCAACATCTAGTGGAAAGCCTTCCCAGAAGAGTTGAGGCTGTTATAGCAGCAAACGGGGGCCAAGTCCATATTAATGTCCGTGATTTTGGTAGGAGATGTTGAACGAGCAGGTGTCTTGGTAGGGAGATGTTGAACGAGCAGGTGTCTTTGTAGTGTATCTTTACTTTTACTCAAGTACGCCAACTGGAAACGTTTTTCCACCACTGCCGGCTTTCAAAAAAGTTGTTAAAATATGTAAATAGTAAAGTCCAGTACAAATAAAAGTACCCTCAAATCTACTTCAGAAGTAGTTAAAAGTATTTTTCTCTGAACAGTATAACCGCAACAAAAAGTGTTGGTCACATGTTCATCGTGCAGATTAAATAAATATCCCAGAAATGTTCCATACACACAAAATCTAATTTCTCTAAAATGCTGTGCACAAATTTGTTTACATCCTGTTAGTGAGTATTTCTCATTTGTAAAAAAGAATCCATCCATCTGACAAGTGTGCATATCAGAAAGCTGATTAAACAGCACAATCATTACACAGGTACAACTGTGCTGGGGATCTCTGCTCCCTCTCCTCCTCTCCTCTCCTCTCTCTCCCTTTCTCCTCTCTCTCTCTACCCATCTCCTCTCTCCCCCTCTCCTCTCTGCTCCCTCTCTCTCACCCCCCTCTCTCTCTGGCCATCTCCCTCTCTTCCCCCTCTCCTCTCTGCTCCCCTCTCTCTCCCCCTCTCTCTCTCTCTCTGCCTCTCCCCTCTCTCATCCCTCTCTCCTGTCTGTCTGTGTTTCTGTGTGTGTATGTGTGCCAAGAGAGTATCTAATTCCAGTGAGGCTGGTGAGGGGGAAGGCGCAACAACTACATATCACAGTCAGATAGCTAGGTGAGACACATATCACAGTCAGATAGCTAGGTGAGACACATATCACAGTCAGATAGCTAGGTGAGACAACTACATATCACGGTCATAGTATGTACTGTCGGGGTGGGTATTTAATCAAGATACTTTCATCCTGTTGCTTAGATCTCACAGCTCTCACACATGTGTCTGGTTGGGCCTCCCCCTCTTCACACACATCCTCCTGATCTTTTTAGCGTAGCCTGCAACATGCCTGTTAAGTGGGCTGTAACCCCCCTAGCTAGCTAACGTTAGCTGGCTGGCCCGCTAGCTAACATTACGTGTATGATCTGTGTGGTAATATTGTCTCAGCAAGCCATTTGTATTGCTTGTTATAGCCTAATGTAAACTCTGCAAATAGCAATGCTGGGTGATTTGAAAAAGTCATAGTCAATCAATCAACAATCTAATGATTATCTTTAGTATACAATCTGTAGAAACTTTGAGAATAGAAAGGTTCAGTACTTTTCTGAAACATCACAGCACAGTTGAAAAATATATGGCAAATAAAAATCTAACCTGGATGGTGTTCAGAGATAGATGGGAGGGGATGAGGGGAGCTGAAGGATGGAACTGGATGGTGGTCAGAGATAGATGGGAGGGGTTGAGGGGAGCTGAAGGATGCGACTAAAAACAAAAAAAGATAACTAATATAAAATGTGTCCGTAAAATGTGTATAGTATGTATAAGCTGGAAGTAGAAGCCTAAGTGTTGTTGTCCATTAGTTTGTGCAATTAGGGGAGGGTTGGGTTAGGGGAAAACAATAAAGAAGGAAAATATATGTAAAACAAAATATATGTGTATATATACTGTATATTTAAAATAATATATATATAAAATATGTATGTACATACAGTACCAGTCAAAAGTTTGGACACACGTACTCATTCCAAGGTTTTTCTTTATTTTGACTATTTTCTACATTGTAGAATTATCGTGAAGACATCAAAACTATGAAATAACACAAATGGAATAATTTACTATCCAAAAAAGTGTTCAATCAAAATAGTATTAATATTCTTCAAATAGCCACCCTTTGCCTTGATGACAGCTTTGCACACTCTTGGCATTCTCTCAACCAGCTTAATCTGGAATGCTTTTCCAACAGTCTTGAAAGAGTTCCCACATATGCTTAGCACTTGTTCGCTGCTTTTCCTTCACTCTGCGGTCCAACTCATCCCAAACCATCTCAATTGGGTTGAGGTCGGGTGATTGTGGAGGCCAGGTCATCTGATGCAGCACTCCATCACTCTCCTTCTTGGTCAAATAGGCCTTACACAGCCTGGAGGTGTGTTGGGTCATTGTCCTGTTGAAAACAAATGATAGTCCCACTAAGCGCAAACCAGATGGCATGGTGTATCACTGCAGAATGCTGTGGTAGCCATGCTGGTTAAGTGTGCCTTGAATTCTAAATATAACACTGACAGTGTCACCAGCAAAGCACCCCAGACTATCACACCTCCTCCTCCATGCTTCACTGTGGGAACCATACATGCAGAGATCATCCGTCTCACAAATACACGGCAGTTGGAACCAAGAATCTCAAATTTGGACTCCTCAGACCAAAGGACAGATTTACACCGTTCTAATATCAATTGCTTGTGTTTCTTGGTCCAAGCAAGTCTCTTCTTCTAATTGGTGTCCTTGTGGTTTCTTTGTCGCAATTTTACCATGAAGGCCTGATTCACGCAGTCTCCTCTGGACAATGGATGTCGAGATGTGTCTGTTACTTGAACTCTGTGAAGCATTTATTTGGGCTGCAATTTCTGAGGCTGGTGACTCTAATGACCTTATCCTCTGCAGCAGATGTAACTCTGGGTCTTCCTTTCCTGTGGCGGTACTCATGAGAGCCAGTTTCATCATAGCGCTTGATGGTTTTTGCGACTGCACCTGGAGAAATATTACATTTTACAGATTGACTGACATTCTTGTCTTAAAGTAATGATGCACTGTCGTGTCTCTTTGCTTATTTGAGCTGTTCTTGCCATAATATGGACTTGGTCTTTTACCAAATAGGGCTATCTTCTGTATACCACTCCTACCTTGTCACAACACAATTGATTGGCTCAAGCACATTAAGGAGGAAATAAATTCCACAAAATAACTTGAGAGTCATTGGCAAATTTTCTGTGAAGAACATGTAAAATAACACATTTTCCACTTATATTACCTATATGGTGTTGGGGTCCACTGGACCCGGAGGTAATACAAGTGTGGAAAAGTGTGTGTGGGAGAAAACAAGTAGACATTTAACAAAAAGGTTTGACTTCAGTCTCTTCCTCCTCCATGGGCTGTTTCAACATAAAACCAAGAACCTGTCTGTCTCCCTGTCTGCCTGTCTGTCTCCCTGTCGGTCTCCCTGTCTGCCTGTCGGTCTCCCTGTCTGCCTGTCTGTCTCCCTGTCTGCCTGTCGGTCTCCCTGTCTGCCTGTCGGTCTCCCTGTCTGCCTGTCTGTCTCCCTGTCTGCCTGTCGGTCTCCCTGCCTGCCTGTCGGTCTCCCTGTCTGCCTGTCTCCTGCTTTTCTCGCACTCTTTACCCTTTGTAGTATGTGAAACTGCACAATGTCTTGCGGGACCCTGCACAATGTTATTACAAAACATTATTTAGAGACATTATTTCGATACGTTGTAAAAAATAAAAAATAAAAAACTGTATTTTCACACACTCTACCCCAGCCAGGTACAAATTGGGGGAGGGACACAACAAATAAATAGCTTTGCATGTATAGCTCCTTAAACCAATCAGTATGGCAAAAATAATCTCTGCTCAGAGCCTTAGAATTTTATTTTGCAGAGAGAGAAGCTAGTGTGGAAGGACCGTTTTCCACTTTGGAAGATTAAGGATTTTCCGAATATGAGGATCATGTCTCTGTCAATTCGGTGTCTGACAGTGAGAAGAAGAGGATGAGATTGACCCTCAGCCCGCCCCAGGACCAGCCCGTCAGCAACCAGCCCCAGGACTAGACCTTCAGCAACCAACCCCAGGACCAGCCCATCAGCAACCAGACCCAGCACCAGCCCCAGGACCAGCACTAGGACCAGCCACAGGACTAGCCCGTCAGCATAAATTCTTTTGTACTGTTCATCTCAGACACCATCCAGAAAATCATTCTGGACTGCACTCATTTGGGAAGCCGTGTTTTTGGAGAGAGATGGACCAAACTCATTTACATGCATCCTTTGGGGTTCTTGTCCTTGTTGGTGTTTTCAGATCCAATGGAGAATCTACAGAATCCCTGTGGGATGCAGAAACTGGCAGAGAACTTTTCCGTGCAACAATGTCTCTGGAAAACGTTCACATTATTTCCAGGATTATTCGCTTCGATAATCGAGACACCGGACCAGCTCGGCTGCAGAGAGACAAGCTAGCTGCAATCAGGTCAGTGTGGGACAAGTGGGTGGACTGCCTTTCCCTGTTTTACAACCCAGGGCCCAACGTTACTGTTGATGAGCAGCTTATGCCATTTAGGGGCCGCTGCCCCTTCAGGCAGTACATACCAACTAAACCTGCAAAATATGGAATCAAGATTTGGGCTGCCTGTGATGCTGCTTCATCATATGCGTGGAACTGACAAGTGTATACGAGGAGCCACTGAGAAGAACCAAGGGATGCGGGTTGTCCTGAATACTCCGTGGCCACAGCATCACATGCGATACCTTTTTCATTTCGCACAAGCTGGGACAGGAGCTCCTCAAGAGGAAGCTGACGATGGCAGAAACAGTATGAAAAAACAAGCCAAAGCTCCCACCTCAGCTGCTGAATACACGGAACAGGCCTATCAATTCCTCTCAGTTTGTGTTCATGGTCGACATGTCCCTGATGTCCTACGTGCCAAAGAAAGGCAAAAATGTAGTACTCACAGTAAACATAGTCTGTCCTCGGTTGCAACACTCACTACCGAGTTCCAAACTGCCTCTGGAAGCAACGCCAGCATAATAACTGTTCATCGGGAGCTTCATGAAGCTAGTTTCCGTGGCCGAGCAGCCGCACACAAGCCTAAGATCACCATGCACAATGGCAAGTGTCGGCTGGAGTGGTGTAAAGCTCGCCGCCATAGGAGTAGTGGAAACACGTCCTCTGGAGTGATGAATCACGCTTCACCATCTGGCAGTCAGACGGACGAATCTGGGTTTTGCGGCGTGTCAGGAGAACCTTACCTGCCCCAATGCGTAGTGCAAACTGTACAGTTTGGTGGAGAAAGAATAATGGTGTAGGGCTGTTTATCATGGTTCGTGCCCCTTAGTTCCATTGAAGGGAAATCTTAATGCTACAATGCACAAAGCAAGATCCATACAGAAATGATTCGTCGAGATCGGTGTAGAAGAACTTGACTGGCCTGCACAGAGCCCTGACCTCAACCCCATCAAACACCTTTGGGATGAATTGGAATACCGACTGTGAGCCAGGCCTAATCGCCCGACATCAGTGCCCAACCTCACTAATGCTCTTGTGGATAAATGGAGGCAAGTCCCCGCAGAAATGTTCCAACGTCTAGTGGAAAGCCTTCCCAGAAGAGTGGAGGCTGCTATAGCAACAATGTTCCAACATCTAGTGGAAAGCCTTCCCAGAATAGTGGAGGCTGTTATAGCAGCAATGTTCCAACATCTAGTGGAAAGCCTTCCCAGAAGAATTGAGGCTGTTATAGCAACAATGTTCCAACATCTATNCCACTACATGTTGTCTGGACAGTGGGGGTGGACCACTACATGTTGTCTGGACAGTGGGGGTGGACCACTACATGTTGTCAGGACAGTGGGGGTGGACCACTACATGTTGTCTAGACAGTGGGGGTGGACCACTACATGTTGTCTGGACAGTGGGGGTGGACCACTACATGTTGTCTGGACAGTGGGGGTGGACCAGGCATGTTAGTGAAACATACCCAACCCTCCAGTAAGTCATGATAAACTCACTTTTCAAAACTCAGTTTYGGATGAGACTGACCTTTATGACACAAATTATCCTACTTTCACKTTGTAGTCAATTTTGACAAAAAAAAGGAATGTTTCAGACTCATATAGATGCCACATTGTCACGCCCTGACCTCAGATAGCTGTTTTATTTCTCTATTTGGTTAGGTCAGGGTGTGATTTGGGGTGGGCATTCTATGTTGTCTATTTCTTTGTTTTTGGCCGAGTATGGTTCCCAATCAGAGGCAGCTGTCTATCTTCGTCTCTGATTGGGGATCATACTTAGGCAGCCCTTTTTCCCACCTTCAGTTGTGGGATCTTGTCTTTGTGTGTTGCAGGTGTTTGCACTCCTAGCTTTTCGTATCATTGAAGAAAATGTACGCCTGCCACGCTGTACCTTGGTTCATTTATGACAGGGAGTTTGAGGACAGCGAGCGTAACACACATTGTCCCTTTAAAACCAGAGAAGTTGGATCTAACAGACCATACAGGCACAGAGAAAAGTAACTTCATGTTGGCTAAACAGGAATATTCTCTTTTATTCTTCTCATGATTCCATAATGCAGTTTAGTATTATAAAGATTACATTTCTATGGTCTAGTTCTTTTCTCTTTCTCTCTGGATGGAAAGGTCGCAACATATACGCTGGTTTAAAAGGCCAACCTTTGTAAATCCTTGCCTTTGCTATCTGTTGTAATCTCTCTTTACTCTATAGGCCCAGCTGTCTCTAACATGTAACCTGTAGTACCTTCGTACAGCCTCCTGTCTCCTCTGCTGCTTCACCTGTAGTACCTCCATATGGCCTCCTGTCTCCTCTGCTGCTTCACCTGTAGTACCTCCATACAGCCTCCTGTCTCCTCTGCTGCTTCACCTGTAGTATCTCCATACGGCCTCCTGTCTCCTCTGCTGCTTCACCTCCATACAGCCTCCTGTCTCCTCTCCTGCTTCACCTGTAGTACCTTCCCTTCTGCTTTGCCTGTCTGCCTGTATTTAGCAGTTTCTGTTTGACCAAGTCTGGCGCAGGCTGGTACTCTGGAATGTATGTGGTGCGCTATTCTGAAGGGGATAGTTCTGCTAGACTTGATGTCGACGCCTGTCAGTGCGTCTGTGGTCCAAGGCCGCAAGATTCTCTCAACTCTATCTCGTTGTTTCCTCTCTCTAACACTCTCTCCTATATATATATGTATTACTGTCTGTCTATCTCTCGCCCTGGTTTCCTTTTTATCCTTTAGGGAGAGTTCGGATATGAAACCAGGCAGAGGAGACAGGGGATGTAGAGGTACTAACAGGTAAGCAGCAGGGAGAAGGAGGATGTATGGAGGTACTACAGGGAAGCAGCAGAGGAGAGCAGCAGGAGTGTATGGAGGTACTACAGGTGAAGCAGCAGAGGAGACAGGAAGCTGTAATGAGGTACAGGAAGCAGCAGAGGAGACAGAGGATGTATGGAGGTATAAGTGAAGCAGCAGAGGAGACAGGAGATGTATGGAGGACTACAGGTGAAGCAGCAGAGGAGACAGGAAGGCTGTATGGGGTACACAGGTGAAGCGAGCAGAGAGACAGGAGGCTTATGGAGGTACTAAGGTGAAGCAGCAGAGGAGACAGGAGGCTGTACGGAGGTACTACAGGTGAAGCAGCAGAGGAGACAGGAGGATGTATGGAGGCTACAGGTGAAGCAGCAGAGGAGACAGGACGGCTGTACGGGAGTACTCAGGTGAAGCAGCAAAGGAGACAGGAGGCTGTATGGAGGTACTACAGAGTGAAGCAGCAGAGGAGACAGGAGGCTGTAGGAGGTACTACAGGTGAAGCAGCGGAGGAGACAGGAACTGTACGGCAGGTACTAAGGTGAACGCAGGAGGAGACAGGAGGTGTATGGGAGGTATACAGTGAAGGCAGCAAGGAGACAGGGAGCTGTATGGAGTACTACAGGTGAAGCAGCAGAGGAGACAGGAAGGCTGATGGAGGTACTGACGGTAAGCAGCGAGAGGAGGACAGGAGGCTGTATGGAGGTACTACAAGTGAAGCAGCAGAGGAGGACAGGAGGCTGTGATGGAGGACAGGTGAAGCAGCAGAGGAACAGAGGATGTAGTGAGGTACTACAGGTGAGCAGCAGGGAGACAGGAGCTGTATGGAGGTACTACAGGTCGACAGCAGCAGGAGGACAGGGAGGCTGTATGGAGGCTACGTACAGCGAAGCAAGCAGAGGAGACGGAGGATGTATGGTAGGTATATACAAGTGAAGCAGCAGAGGAGACAGGAGGATGTAGAGGACTACAGGTGAGCAGCAGAGGAGACAGGAGGCTGTATGAGAGTACTAAGGTGAAGCAGCAGAGAGACAGAGGAGCTATGGAGGTACTACGGTGAAAGCAGCCAGAGGAGACAGGAGGCTGTACGAGGTACTACAGGTGAAGCAGCAGAGGAGACAGAGGATGTAGGAGGCACTACAGGTGAAGCAGCAGAGGAGACAGGAGGCTGTAGGAGGTACAAGTGAAGCAGCAGAGGAGACAGGAGGCTGTATGGAGGACTACAAGGTGAAGCAGCAGAGGAGACAGGAGGCTGTTATGAGGTACTCCAGGACGTGAAAGCAGCAGAGGAGAAGGAGGCTGATATGGAGGTATACAGGTGAACGCAGCAGAGGACGAGGAGGATGTACGGAGGTACTACAAGGTGAAGCAGCAGAGGAGACAGGAGGCTGTAGGAGGTACTACAGGTGAAGCAGCAAGGAGACAGGAGGCTGTATGGAGGTACTACAGGTGAGCAGCAGGGAGACAGGAGGCTGTATATGGAGGTACACAGGGAACAGCAGAGGAGACAGGCGAGCTTGTATGGAGGTACTAACAGGTGAGAGCAGAGGGACAGGAGGCTGTAGGAGGTACTAGGTGAAGCAGCAGAGGAGACAGGAGGCTGTGGAGGTACTACAGGTGAAGCAGCAGAGGAGACAGGAGGCTGTATGGAGGTACTACAGGTGAAGCAGCAGAGGAGACAGGAGGCATAGTATGGAGGTGAAGCAGCAGAGGAGACAGGATGGCTGTACGGAGGTACTACAGGTGAAGCAGGAGAGGAGGAACAGGAGGGACTGTATGGAGGTACTACAGGTGAAGCAGCAGAGGAGACAGGAAGGACTGTACAGGAGGTACTACAGTGAAGCAGCAGAGGGAGACAGGAAGCTGTATGAGTACTACAGGTGAAGCAGCAGAGGAGACAGTAAGGTGTATGGAGGTACTAGGTGAAGCAGCAGAGGAGACAGGAGATGTATGGAGGACTACAGGTGAAGCAGCAGCAGGAGACAGGAGGCTGAATGGAGGTACTATAGGGAAGCAGCAGAGAAGACAGGAGCTGTAGGAGGTACTACAGGTGAAGCAGCAGAGGAGACAGGAGGTGAATGGAGGTAACTACAGGTGAAGCAGCAGAGGAGACAGAGGCGATATGGAGGTACGACAGGTAAGCAGCAGGAGGAAGAAGGAGGCTGTATGGAGGTACTACAGGTGAAGCGCGAGAGGAGAACAGAGCTGTACGAGGTAACAT
>NW_019943869.1:34087-44427 GCF_002910315.2 Salvelinus sp. IW2-2015
GAGACTACATGGAGAACACATGGAGAACACATGGCAATGGAGAACACATGAGAAACACATGGAGACCACAATGGAACCACATGGAGACACCATGGAAACACATGGAACAAATGACCACATGGAAGACCACATGGAACCACATGGAGACCCACTGGAGAAACACATGGATACACTACATGGAGACCACATGGAGACACATTGGAGACCACATGGAACAAGTCCACATGGAGACCACATGGAGAACCACAGGAGAACAGGAGCCACATGAGACACACACATAGAGACACATGAGACCACATGAGCACATGGAACACATGGAAGAGCCACCATGGAGACCACATGGAGAACCACATGGAGACCACATGGAGACCACATGAGAGAACCACATGGAGACATGGAGAACACATGGAGACCACATGAGACCACATGGAGACCACATGGAACCACATGGAGAACAAATGGAGAACACATGCGAGACCAACATTGGAGACCACATGGAGAAACACATGGAGAACACATGTGAGACCACATGAGACACACATGGAGACCACATCGAGACCACAGTTTGATACCACCATGGACTACCATTCCAGCCAATTATTATGGAGCTGTCCTCCCCTCACCAGCCTCCACTGGCGGAATTTAGATACTCTCTTGCACACAACAACACAACAGACAGACAGACAGCGCAGTGAGGGGATGAGAGAGGGGAGCATGGGCAGAGATGAGAGAAGAGAGAGAGGGGGAAGAGGAGAGGGGAGCAAGAGGAGAGAGAGAGGGGAGATGGGCCAGAGAGAGAGGGGTGAGAAGAGGCGAGCAGAGAGGAGAGGGAGAGAGGGGAGATGGTAGAGAGAGAGAGAAGAAAGGGAGAAGAGGAGCAGGAGAGGGAGAGAGGGAGACGAGGATCCCCAGCACAGTTTACACTGTGTAAATGTTGTGCGTTAATCAAGGCTCTGATATGCCACACTTGTCAGAGATGGATTCTTTTTTACAAATGAGAAATACTCACTAACAGGGATGTAAACAAATTTTGCCACAGCATTTTAGAGAAATTAGATTTTTTTGTTATGGAATCCATTTCTTGGGATATTATTTAATCTCACGAATAACAGGACCAACACGTTGTTGCGGTTATACTGTTTCAGAGAAAAAACTTTTAACTACTTCGAAGTAGAGCTTTTGGGGTACTTTTATTTGCTACTTACTTTACTATTTACATATTTTTTAAAACCTTTTTTGAAAGCGCAGTGGTGCGAAAACTTTCCATTCTCGTGACTTGAGTAAAGTAAAGATACACTACAAGACACCTGCTCTTCAACATCTCCTACCAAGACACCTGCTCGTTCAACATCTCCTACCAAAAATCACGGACATTAATATGACTGGGTCCCCCGTTTGCTCTATAACAGCCTCAACTCTTCTGGGCAAGCTTTCCACTAGATGTTGGACATGTCTATAACAGCCTCCACCTTCTTCTAGGAAGCAATATCTTGTTGGAACATTGTGCTTGATACAGCCTCAACTCTTTCTGAAGCAATAAGATGTTGGAAACATGGTTTCTATAAAGCCTCAACTCTTCAGGAAGCAATAGCTGTTAACATTGGTTGCATAACAGCCTACAACTCTCTGGAAGGCAATAGATGTTGGAACATTTTTGCCTATAACAAGCCCTCAACTCTTCTGAAGGCAATAGATGTTGGAACATTTTGCTATACAGCCTCAACTCTTCTAGAAGGCAATAGCTGTTGAACATTGTTGCTATAAACAGCCTCAACTCTTTTGCGGAAGGCAAATAAGATGTTGGAACAGTGTGCTATAAACAGCCTCAAACTCTTCTGGGAAGCAATAATGTCTGGAACATTGTTGCTATAACAGCTCAACTCTTCTGGAAGCAATAGATGTTGGAACATTTTGCCTAGTAACAGCCTCAAACCTTTAGGAAGCAATAGCTTTTGGACATTTGCTATAACAGCCTCAACTCGTCTGGAGAAGCATAGATGTTGAACCATTGTTTGCTATAACACCTCAATTCTTCTGGAAGGCTTTCCACTAGATGTTGGAACATGCTTGCTATAACAGGCGTCCACTATTCTGGAAAGGCTTTCCCACTAGAGTTGGAACATGTTCGTATAGCCAAGCCTCCACTCTTCTGGGAAAGGCTTTCCACTAGACGTTGGAACATTTCTGCGGGGACTTCGCCTCCATTTTATCCACAAGAAGCATAGTGAGTTGGCCACTGATGTCGGGCATTTAGCCTGCGCTCACAGTCGGTATTCCAATTCATCCCAAAAGGTGTATTGATGGGTGAGGTTCAGGGCTTCTGTGCAGGCCAGTCAAGTTCTTCTACACGATCTCGACGATTCATTCCTGTATGATCTTGACTTGTGCATGTAGCATTAAGATTTCCCTTCAATGGAAACTAAGGGGCACGAACCATGATAAAAACAGCCCTACACCATTATTCTTTCTCACCAAACTGTACAGTTTGCACTACGGCATTGGGCAGGTAAGGTTCTCCTGAACACGCCGCAAAACCCAGATTCGTCCGTCTGACTGCAGATGGTGAAGGGATCATCACTCAGAGGACGTGTTTCCACTACTCCTATGCGGCGAGCTTACACCACTTCCAGCCGACACTGCCATTGTGCATGGTGATCTTAGGCTTGTGTGCGCTTCTCGGCCACGGAAACAGCTTCATGAAAGGCTCCCGATGAACAATTATTATGCTGCGTTGCTTCCAGAGCAGTTTGGAACTCGGTAGTGAGTGTCTGCAACCGAGGACAGACTATGTTTACGTGAGTACTACATTTTGCCTTTTCTTTTGGCACGTAGGACATCAGGACATGTCGGACCATTTTGAACCCACAAACTGGAGAGAATTGATAGCCTTTCCGTGTATTCAGCAGCTGAGGTGGACTTTGGCTTGTTTTTTCATACTGTTCTGCCATCGTTCAGCTTTCCTCTGAGGAGCTCCTGTCCAGCTTGTGCGAAATGAAAAAGGTATCCGCATGTATGCTGTGGCCACGAGTAAATTTCAGGACAACCCGCATCCCTTGGTCTATCTCAGGGCTCCTCGTAACACTTGTCAGTTCACGCATATGATGGAAGCAGCATTCACAGGCAGCCCAAATCTGATTCCATATTTTGCAGGTTTAGTGGTAGGTACTGCCTGATAGGGCAGCGCCCCTACAATGCATAAAGCTGCTCATCAACAGTAACTTGGGCCCGGTTGTTAAAAAGGAAAGGCAGCACCCAGCGTGTCCACACTGAACCGATTCAGCTAGCTTGTTCTCTGCAGCGAGCTGGTCGGGTTGTCTCGAATATCAAGCAATAATCCTGGAAATAATTTAACGTTTTCCGAGACATTGTTGCACGTGAAAGTTCTCTGCCAGTTTCTGCATCCCACAGGGATTTCTTGTAGATTCTCCATTGGAATCTGAAAAACACCCAACAAGACAGAACCCCAAAGGATGCAGTAAATGAGTTGTGTCCATCTCTCTCCAAAAAAACACGTTCCAAATAGTTGCAGTCCAAGAATGATTTTCTGGATGGTGTCTGAGATGAACAGTACAAAAAGAATTTATGCTGCGGCTATCCTGGGGCTGTTCTAGTGCCTTGGTCCTGGGGCTGGTGCTGGGGTCTGGTTGCTGTTATGGCTAGGTCCTGGTGGTTGGTTGCTGAAGTCTAGTCCTGGGGCTGGTGCTGACGGGCTGGTCCTGGGCGGGCTGAGGGTCCAACTCATCCTCTTCTTCCACTGTCAGACACCAATTGACAGAGACATTGATCCTCAATTCGGAAAATCTGTATCTTTCCAAAGTGGAAAAGGTCCTTCCACACAGCTTCTCTCTCTGCAAAATAAAAGTCTAAGCTCTGAGCAGAGCATATTTTTGCCATACTGATGGTTTAAGGAGCATACATGCAAAGCGTATTTATTTGTATGTGTCCCTCCCCCAATTTACCTGGCTGGCGTAGAGTGTGTGAAAATACAGTTTTTTATTTTTATTTTTTAACAACGTATAACGAAATAATGTCTCAAATAATGTTTTTAATAACATTGTGCAGGGTCCCCAAGACATTGTGCCAGTTTCACATACTACAAAGGGTAAAGAGTGCGAGAAAAAGGAGCAGGCAGACAGGGAGACGACAGGCAGCAGGGAGACGACAGGCAGACAGGGAGACAGACAGGCAGACAGGAGACCACCAGGCAGACAGGAACCGACAGCAGACAGGAGACGAGACAGGCAGACAGGGAGACCGACAGGCAGACAGGGAGACCCGACAGGAACAGACAGCAACAGGGAGACAGACAGGTTTCTTGGTTTATGGTGAAACAGCCCATGGAGAGGAAGAGACTGAAGTCACACCTTTTTGTTAAATGTCTAAACTTGTTTTCTCCCACACACACTTTCCACACTTGTATTACCTCCGGTCCAGTGGCCCCAACACCATATAGGTAATATAAGTGAAAAGTGTTATTTTACATGTTCTCCACAGAAAATTTGCCAGATGACTCTCAAAGGTATGTTTTGCGAATTAATTTCCTCTTAAGTGTGCTTTGAGCCATATCAATGTGTTGTACAAGGTAGATGCTATAAACAGAAGATAGCCCTAGTGGTAAAAGACCAAGTCCATAATTATGGCAAGAACGAGTCAAATAGCAAAGAAGACACGACAGTGCATCATTACTTTAAGACAAGAATGTCAGTTCAATCTGTAAAATGTAATATTCTCCAGGTGCAGTCGCAAAAAACCATCAGCGCTATGATGAAACTGGCTCCATGAGTAACCGCCACAGGAAAGGAAGACCCAGAGTAACTGCTGCAGAGGATAAGTCATAGAGTCACCAGCCTCATAAATTGGCAGCCCAAATAAATGCTTCACAGAGTTCAAGTAACAGACACATCCTCACATCCATTGCCAGAGGAGACTGCGGAATCAGCCTTCATGGTAATATGCGACAAAGAAACCACAAGGACACCAATAGAGAAGGACTTGGCTTGGACCAAGAAACACAAGCAATTGAATTAGAAGGTGTAAATCTTCCTTGGCTGAGGAGTCCAAATGAGATTCTTGGTTCCAACTGCCGTGTATTTGTGAGACGGATATCCCTGCATGTATGTTCCCACAGTGAAGGCAATGGAGAAGCGTGTGATAGTGCGTGTGGTTGCTTGCTGGTGCACTGTCATGTATATTAGAATTCAAGGCACACTTAACCGCATGGCTACCACAGCATCTGCAGTGATACACCATGCCCATCTGGTTTGCGCACGTGGAGACTATCATGTTTTCACACAGGAACAATGACCCAACACCACCTCCAGGCTGTGTAAGGGCCCTATTGACCAAGAAGGAGAGTGATGGAGTGCTGCATCAGATGACCTGGCCTCCACAATCACCGACCTCAACCCAATTGAAGATGTTTGGGTATGTGTTGGACCGCAGAGTGAAGAAAAAGCATGGCGAACAAGTCATAAGCATAATGTGAACTCTTTCAAGGGCTGGTTGAAAGTCGTTACCGAGATTAGAGCTGGTTGAGCACCCCGAATGAGCAAGAGTGTGCGAAAGCTTATTTCATTCAAGCAAAGGTGCTATTTGAATAATTATTAATTACATTTTGATTTTAACACTCTTTTTGGATATAAATTATTCCATTGTTGTTTATTTCATAGTTTTGTGTCTTCACGATAATTTCTTACCAATGTAGAAAATAGTCAAATAAGAAGAAAAACTTGGAATGAGTACGGTGTCCAAACTTTTGACTGGTACTGTATGCTAATACATATTTATTTATATATGAGTTATTTTAAAATACAATATATTACAATATATTTTGTATACATGATATTGTGCCTCTTTATGCTTTCTACCCTAACCTCTAACCCCCCTAATTGCACAAACTAATTGGGACAACAAACACTTTAGGCTTTCTACTTCCACTTATAACATACTCTATACACATTTCGACACATTTATATTAAAAAGTTATTTTTTTGTTTTTAGTCCATCCTTCAGCTCCCCTCAACCCCTTGCCCATCTATCTCTGACCACTATCCAGTTTCCATCCGTCAGCTCTCCCTCATCCCCTCCTCATCTATCTCTGAACACCATCCAGGTTAGATTTTATTGCCATATATTTTCAAACTGTCTGTGATGTTCAGAAAAAAATACTGAACCTTTCTATTCTCAAAGTTTTCTACAGATTGTATACTAAAGTATAATTCATTAGTTATTGTTGATGATTGACTTATGACTTTTTCAAATCACCCAGCATTGCTATTTGCAGAGTTACATTAGGCTATAACAAGCAATACAAAGTCTTGTCTTGAACATATACCACACAGATCTCACTGTATATGTAGCTAGCGGCCAGCCAGCTAACGTAGCTACTAGGGGTTTAACAGCCCACTTAACAGCATGTGCAGCTACGCTAAAAAGATCAGGAGGATGTGTTGAAAGAGGGGAGGCCCAACCAGACAACATGTTTGAAAGCTGTCTCCATGTGGTCTCCATGTGGTCTCCATGTGGTCTCCATGTGGTCTCCATGTGCTCTCCATGTGGTCTCCATGTGGTCTCCATGTGGTCTCCATGTGGTCTCCATGTGGTCTCCATGTGGTCTCCATGTCTTCTCCATGTGTTCTCCATGTAGTTTCCATGTCTTCTCCATGTGGTCTCCATGTGGTCTCCATGTGTTCTCCATGTGGTCTCCATGTGGTCTCCATGTGGTCTCCATGTGGTCTCCATGTGTTCTCCATGTGGTCTCCATGTGCTCCATGTGATTGATACCATTCCGTCGACTCCATTCCAGCCAATACCGTGAGCCGTCCTCCCCTTAGCAGCCTCCACAAAACAGACAACCTTGACTTACGTGGAATATTACCTATTCAGTATTAAATGACTTTTCCTTTCAGAAATGCCTTACAGTACCGTTTCTACACCGCTGCAGTTGATTACATGTATAGCTCACATTATTCACAAGCTGAATGGAGTCAAGCTGACATAGCTGTTTTCCAGCATAATAGTAGTTGTATTACTGCGTGTTTCCCCATCTTCATTCATCAGTATCTCCTCAACGATCGGTGTAATTTAGTAGTGGAGTCTATTCATCAATAGAAGCATTATCCAATAAGCCATTTGGTTTTGTTTAGAGAGAAATACCAGCTAGACAGAGAGTCAGCACAATTTTCACAAAGCTGCTGCGGTTTTCCTGGGTCTCTGATACACAAAGACTTTTCTACAGAGGAGAGTTGTCTCGGTGGTTCCTGGAGAAATACATGCGATGTTCAGGTGTAAATGTGTCCTTTGTGTATCGTGGTGTAGTCTAGTTTTTTTGCTAACGTGTTCCCTCACCTCACTAGCCTCTCCGTGGTGAAACATATAGCTGCTTTTCTTGTTAACTTTTAATTGCCTCGCTTAACAAGCAGATCACCTTCCCCTCCTTACTGTTTCTCCCTTTGACTGTATAGCCTGTTTTTTTGCAAGGACAATGAGTACATTACAGGGTTGTACCCTGCTCTCACAGTGTGTGAGACTAATGTTATTTACACTTACATAAAGAAACCTATACAATGGCTGTATGTCCAGCAAACAGGGGACGTCCTGAGGACATTTGGCAACGTTCCCATTAGTTCCTTTAAGGGTTTCGGTGTGACGTTATATCACTGATGTTCTGAGAACGTTCTAATGTTCTCTGGGGGTCCTTTGTCTAGTTCCCTGTACATCACTGAGGTTCTGAGAACGTTCTAATGTTCTCTGGGGGTCNTCACTGAGGTTCTGAGAACGTTCTAATGTTCTCTGGGGGTCCTTTGTCTAGTTCCCTGTACATCACTGGGGTTCTGAGAACGTTCTAATGTTCTCAGGACTTTCATTTTACTATTCCTTAGGACGTTGTGATGGTTCCAAGATAACCTTCTCTGGGTGACACTTTTATAGTTCCCGGTTTGTCCCGGTTTGTCCCGAGGACATTTTTAGGACATTCTTGGGGTGTTGTATCATCGTCCCCTGGATGTTTTGTCTACTTACCGGTTTGTCCCGAGGATGTTTTTAGGAAGTTCTTCGGGCGTTGTGTCATAGTACCCTGAAGGTCTCCTGAACGTTCTTGGGATGTTGTGTCATAGTACCCTGAAGGTCCCCTGAACGTTCTTGGGATGTTGTGTCATAGTACCCTGAAGGTCTCCTGAACGTTCTTGGGATGTTGTGTCTTGGTTCCCTGGAGGTTTTTGTTAATGGCTGGAGTGGAATGACTGCAATGGTATCCAGCACATGTGATACTATTCCATTCACTCCATTATTATGAGCTGTCCTCCACTGGTCAAATATATATATTTTTCCATTAACCTTTACTTAACTAGGCAAGGCAGTTAAGATCAAATTCGTATTTACAATGACAGGGAACAGTGGGTTTAACTGCCTTGTTCAGGGGCAGAACGACAGATTTTTACCTTGTCAGCTCGGGGATTCAATCCAGCAACCTTTTGGTTACTGGCCCAACATTATAACCACTAGGCTTCCTGTTACTGTTGAATCACTATGATAAATTGAATAGTTTTTCTTTAGTGTATTTTTTAACAGAGATTTACTTTGAAGTGCAAAGCAGGCCTTCCAGGTGAAATCATTGATACAGACACGGTGGTGTAGCAAGAGGTTGTGAGTTCAAATCCCAGGTGAGGACGTAAATGAAAATACACAATGTCATCATGTACTGTCAATGCGTGTCAAATAGGTAAGTTAAAAGCACTGTTATGTCTGTGTGGATGTCCCTAGCATAGCCTAAAGACAAAGAACTGCGACTGGATAAGTGGTTCACCAATCAGGGCCTTGATGGTTTTTTGCAACAGTAACAAAGGGTGATGTGTAATGAAACTGCAGTACCACAAATGCCTTCTTGGCTACGTTTGTCGTATTGTACATTGCTCTTCGGGATTATTTTTTGGGTATCGCCATTAGCACAAGACACATGACAATTTGAAAAAACGAAAAAGTAGATTGTGCTGATTTATTGGTGCATTGACCCATGTCACTAACCGAAGTTTAAATATGTAAAGTCCCCATATTTGGCTAACCTTTTTATTTTATTTTTATTTTATTCAATTCAGTCTGGTATGAGAACGGTAGCCCCAATTTGCAAAAGCAGGGTGTCTGCGGAAAGCTGAGTATCTTGTCTATTGATCGGTACCTTCAAAATCTTCCGTGTGACTTACTACCACATGTGACTCGTTTCAGGAAATGAAACGAGGTCACTGCTTGTCGCAGGTCACTGCTTCACAGGAGAGCCAAAATGCATTTTTTTAATGTGCCTTGATAACAAACTTGTATTCTATCTGTACATATGAATAAAATGGTTAACCTTTTCTCAATACAGGGGGTGCTTTTTCCACTTTGGAAAATATCGTCTCCAAATGAAACTGCCTCATACTCAATTCTTGCTCGTACAATATGCATATTATTATTACTATTGGATAGAAAACAATCTCTAGTTTCTAAAAMCGTTTGAATTATGTCTGTGGGTGAACCAGAACTCTTTCTGCAGCGAAATCCATGACAGGAACTGCGAAGGTCTGAAAACGAGGCTCTGTTCTCAGATCAGTTTAAAGCTCTGTCAACTGTATGTTTTTAGTCAATTCACATCGATAACTAGATCGTAAACTTAGGTGTTTTCCACAGATGGCGGCCGCAGACTGCATGCCTGTTGCACTGATCACATTGTATACCCGATTTGTGCTGCAAAATAATGCCATTTTGAAAAATAACGTATCATGCCTTGTGTATATGATGTACAGGATGTCATCGGACGAGTAGTATCAAGGTTAGTAAGAAATTATATATCTTTGCTTATTGTTACGATGCTAATCTGTGCTGCGGTAAATTGCTTGTGTTTCTGGCTAGTGTGTAAGCTAATATAATGCTATAGTTGTGTTTTTTCGCTGTAAAACACTAAAATGACACTTGGGCTGGATTACAAGATGTTAGGGTTTCATTTGCTGTACGCTGTGTGTTTTCAGAAATGTTTTAAGATGAGTTAATAGATATTTGACGTTGGTCTCTGTATTATCTGCAGCTTCGGCACTATTTCGATTTTTGCAGCTGCATGTAGAATGTGATTTATACCTGTATATAATATGCACATTTTCTAAAAAACATATGCTAATCACATAAATATGTATCAGATGTCATCTTATGAAGTTGTTTTTGTAGTGGCTTATATATACTTTATTTGGTCGGAAATTTGTGATAGCTACCCATGGCAGGAAAAAATGGCGGAAAAAAAAAAGTTGTGTCTTTTTTGCATCGTGGTTAGCTAATAGATGTTAATATTGTGGTCGTTCCTGTAAAACAATTTTTAA
>NW_019943869.1:44960-49498 GCF_002910315.2 Salvelinus sp. IW2-2015
AAAATCAGAAATGATGGCTGGATTCACAAGATGTGTATCTTTCATCTGGTGTCTTGGACTTGTGATTTAATGATATTTAGATGCTAGTATTTACTTGTGACGCTATGCTAGGCTATGCTAGTCAGCTTTTTTACTGTGGGGGTGCTCCCGGATCCGGGATGCTGTGCAAGTAGAAGTTAAATTACTAGCCTAGTTGGTTAAGCCACAGAAAAAGTCAGCAACCTTCCCAATAGCCATGATTGGCTGAGATATGCCGAGAGAGGAGTCTGCCATATAGAAGGCTTCTGTTCTGCTCGTCAGACTGTTTAATCTTGTCGGCTTTTTATAAATGTATTGTAGAACTGCATAAGTATTGCTCTCTCACTTTCTGGAGGACTGAGTTTTGAAATCAGTGGAATTAGAGTCTGATAGCTAAAGAGATAAAACACCTGTCTCCGGATTACATCTTCAAACTAAGGGCAACTGTGGCATCCGAGATGCGTCCAACATGCATGATGATGTATATGGGTAAGATAGTCTAGCTAGCTACATTTTCAGATATTACACGTTTCTAATTTTGACAGAACGGGTTTCATTTCAAGCTAAAGTGTACTGTTAGCTAGCTAGCGGACATTAGCTGGCTGGCTCCATAGCTAACGTTACTTGTACGATGTTATTATTCGTATCCCAGATCCGTTTGCTTGGCTAAAGTCTAATGTCAGCTAGCTAACATTGAACCTGGTTGGTTAGCTTCCAGCAGATTCATGCAGGGTAGTAACGACATAATTTGGCTCTTTGTGCATTGTTGTTTAACTGGATAAACGCTTGCTAGCTAATGTTAAGTGATGTGTATGATCTTACACTTTGTTTACCTAGCTAGGTTCATTGTTTACCTAGCTAGATAGCTACATGTCTTAAAACTTCTTAAGGCTAGGAGGCAGTATCCTGAATTTCCGGCTGACTGACGTGCCCAAAGTAAACTGCCTGTTACTCAGGCCCAGAAGGCAGGATATGCATATAATTAGTAGAATTTGATAGAAAACACTCTGAAGTTTCTAAAACTGTTACAATAATGTCTGAGGCTATAACATAATTGATATGACAGGCAAAACCTGAGGAAAATCCATCTGGAAAATGTGTTTTTTTCTGGGTCAATGCAAGCCTATGGGCTATACAAAAACATAGCTCCCAGATTGCAGTTCCTATGGCTTCCACTAGATGTAAACAGTCTTTATACAGGGTTTCAGGCTTGTTTCTTGAAAAACAAACAAGTAATTGTAGTTTTTCCAAGGTGTGCTCATCAGGAAAGGTAGGTTTTTGACGCGCGTGAATGAGGGCTTCGTTATTTTCCGTTCCTATTGAACACCGCTCTTTCCGTCTGAAATATTATAGTTTATTTGCATATTAGGGTACCTGAGGATTGATTAGAAACATTGTTTGACTTGTTTGGACGAAGTTTACCGATAGCTTTTTGGATTCCTTTGTATGCATGTTGAAGGAGTGTATTACTCAAATCGATGGTGCCAACTAAACAGACTTCTTGGAATATAAAGAAGAACAAAACGAACCTTCATTGTGTAGCTGGGACCCTTGGGATTGCAAACAGAGGAAGATCTTCAAAGGCAAGTGATTTATTTTATCGCTATTTGGGATTTTTGTGAAGCCTGTGTTGGTTGAAAAGGTATTTTGATGTGGGGCGCTGTCCTCAGATAATTGCTTTCGCCGTAAAGCCTTTCTGAAATCTGACAACGCGGTTGGATTAACAAGAAGTTAAGCTTTTAAATTATGTAAGACACTTGTATTTTCATTCATGTTTAATATTGCGATTTTGTAATTTGAATTTGACGCACTCCAATTTCACCGGATGTTGTCGACAGGTGTACTGCTAGCGGTTCGTGATCCCTAAGAGGTTTTTAACAAAAGACTCCACAATGCAAGGAACCATTTCAGGTGCGTTTGTAAGTTCAGTGTGAGTATGCCAGAGCGCAGAATAACGAACGCATGTTGAATATGGCAGGTGTAAGTAAAAGTCGGCAAAAAAACACAATTAAATTGCTGCCAGCAACAGTGAGGCTGTTTCATCCAAATCATCAGCCAGAGAGTGTGCGCTCTGAGCGCTCCGTGAGCAAAAGGAGATGGGTGGGGCTAAAGCTTAAGAGAACGGTGCTGAATGGGTGTAGACAAAGAAGAGCTCTTTACTAGGTACCAAATCATTCAAAGTGAGTTTACAAGTTTATCAACTTTCAAAACAGAGTTACTTCCCTTTTCTTCCTAAAAAAAAATGCTGGGTAATATATCATTTTGTAGCTCTGAGTCTCTACTTTTATCCATTGTAAAAAAAAAACACAATTTCAAATTTTGCCACATAAGACAGAATTGGTCACATGAACTCAGCAAACAAAGAATCGTCCTTACTGTCAACTGCGTTTATTTTCAGCAAACTTAACTTCTTTGGGATAGGGGGCGGTATTTTGACGTCCGGATGAAAAGCGTGTCCGAAGTAAACTGCCTGCTACTCAGGCCCAGAAGCTAGGATTTGCATATTATTAGTAGATTTGCTAGGATAGAAAACACTCTAAAGTTTCTAAAACTGTTAAAATAATGTCTGTGAGTATAACAGACCTGAAATGGCAGTCGAAACCCCGAGGACAAACCCCCCCCCCCAAAAAAAAAAGTCATCCTACCACTGATTTCAATGGCTGGCACTTTTATAATAGGGCGAAATCATGCCCGATTGCAGTTCCTAGGTCTTCCACTAGATGTCAATGCAAATGCAATAAAATGCAAATTAATTACTAAAAAATCATACAATGTGATTTTCTGGATTTTTGTTTTAGATTCCGTCTCTCACAGTTGAAGTGTACCTATGATAACAATTGCAGACCTCTACATGCTTTGTAAGTAGGAAAACCTGCAAAATTGGCAGTGTATCAAATACTTGTTCTCCCCACTGTATATCAAAGTGCTGTACAGAAACCCAGCCTAAAACCCCAAACAGCAAGCAATGCAGGTGTAGAAGCACGGTCGCTAGCAAAAACTCCCTAGAAAGGCCAGAACCTAGGAAGAAACCTAGAGAGGAACCAGGCTATGAGGGGTGGCCAGTCCTCTTCTGGCTGTGCCGGGTGGAGATTATAACAGAATATGGCCAAGATGTTCAAATGTTCATAGATGACCAGGAGGGTCAAATAATAATAATGACAGTGGTTGTCGAGGGTGCAACAGGTCAGCACCTCAGGAGTAAATGTCAGTTGGCTTTTCATAGCCGATCATTCAGAGTATCTCTACCACTCCTCTTAATACACTTACACCAAATGTTCTTGAATACCTCTAATCCTCTTCCCATTGGAATCCTGTTCCAGGAGTTTTTCCTCTTCAATATAATCCTTTCGCCAGCTGAGTGAAGTGTAAATTCTAGGTTTGAACTGTAGGGCCTTCTAGCTGTGGGTAGAGCTGGAGATAAAAACATTTGATTTGATTTGATTTGAGAACAATGTGGAGAACGGAGTCAAGTCCCTCGCCATCTAGCCCAAGGCAACTAATGATGCTCACAAAATTACTGCCAGAATATCACAGTCAAACACTCACGCGCACACACACACACACACACGCACAGCATTAGCGTAAAAATCATGACAAATCACTTTAAAGCAGCCCCAGCTCCATCAATGTACTATATTTTGTGCTGTTCATCAAGGGGATTCACGCTCTGTGGTTCTGTCAAACTTGCTTCTGCAGTTATTGAGTGTTCCCTACTCATCAACTATCTGCTATCCAGTGTCAGGGGTTCAAGAGTGATCACCATCACGAGTACTGTATATGAGGCACCAACAGTACTTTGGGTTTGTAAAGGTCCTACAACAATTGTGGAATTCAAACAACAGACAACTGTTTACTTAGATTAGGGTTTCCCAAACTCGCCAACCCCGCACCATCATGATATCTGTAGTATTACCAACTAGAGTACAGACATCATACTCTGTAGTATTACCAGTTAGATACAGCATCAACCTCTGTAGTATTACCACTAGATACAGCATCATACTCTGTAGTATTACCAGTAGATACAGCATCACACTCTGTAGTATTACCAGACTAGATACAGCATCATATCTCTGTAAGTTATTACCAGTAGATACAAGCATCACACTCTGTAGTATTACCAGTAGATACACCATCATACTCTGTAGTATTAGCAGTAGATACAGCATCACTCTGTAGTATTACCAGTAGATACACATCATACTCTGTAGTATTAGCAGTAGATACAGCATCACACCTCCGTAGTATTACCAGTAGATACAGCATCATACTCTGTAGTATTACCAGTAGATACAGCATCAGTACTCTGTAGTATTACCCAGTAGAGATACAGGTCGAATCACATCTCCGTGTATTATACCATTAGATACAGCATATAACTCTGTAGTATTCCACTAGATACACAGAATCAATACTCTGTAGTATTACCACTAAGATAAGCACATCATCGATCTGTAGTATTACCAGTAGATACACGGCATGCATGACTGCTTGTAGTGATTACACTAGAATACACGCAT
>NW_019943869.1:51858-62954 GCF_002910315.2 Salvelinus sp. IW2-2015
CATTCATTTCCTTGTACTATAATGTCGCTGTTTGTTTGTGCATTTCTGTGATTATTTAGTTAGTAAATAAATTATTTAAGACAATTGATGTATGGATGACTCATAGTGAAGACTGGGTTCGTGCAAGATAACAACAATTTACGACGTTTGGAATGAGACTAAGGTGAGGTAAAGAATAATTCATTATTGAGAAGACTAATTGATCAGATATTAAAATATCTGAAAGTTATATTAAGGAAAGATTATAACTTTGTAATCTGAATATTTTCCTTGGTGCCCCGGACTTCCTAGTTAACTTACCATCTACCTGATTAGTTAATTCACGTAATATAATTACAGAGAATTGGTATGGATAACTACAAATCAGTCTTCAGTTTAATGATGCAAAGACACAACACTTGTGAGGTGTGGAAACACTTTGTTGCTTTTATAGATTTTGGCTTGTTGCTTTTTTGTTCTATTGTTGCTCTGTCTGTATGCTAGGTGTTGCTTGCTCCTATTGTTGCGTCTGTGCTGTATGCTTGTTTTGCTTGTCCTATGTTGCATCTGCGTGTCTCACAGCTCATTGATTGTCTATATTGTAATTGTTTTTAATAACCTGCCCAGGGACTGCAGTTAAAAATTTGCCAGCTGGCTAAAACCGGCACTTTAACTGAAACGTTGATTAATGTGCACTGTCCCTGTAAAAATTAAATAAATAAACAAAACTAAACTAGATACAGCATCACACTCTGTAGTATTACCAGTAGATACAGCATCATACTCTGCAGTATTACCATTAGATACAGTATCATATCTTGTAGTATTACCAGTAGATACAGCATCATACTCTGTTAATATCCCTTCAGAAAGCAGTAGAGTGTATTTTGTATTTCAGAAGAAGGCAATAATAATAATTAATAGTTAACAGCATCATACTCTGTAGTATTACCACTAGAACAGCATCACTCTCGTAGTATTACCAGTAGATACACCATCATTACTCTGTAGTATTACCACTAGAGTACAGCATCATACCCTGTAGTATTACCATTAGATACAGCATCAACCTCTGTAGTATTACCACTAGATACAGCATCATACTCTGTAGTATTACCAGTAGATACAGCATCACACTCTGTGTATTACCACTAGATACAGCATCATACTCCTGTAGTATTACCAGTAGATACAGCATCACACTCTGTAGTATTACCAGTAGATACACCATCATACTCTGTAGTATTAGCAGTAGATACAGCATCACACTCTGTAGTATTACCAGTAAGTACACCATCATACTCTGTAGTATTAGCAGTAGATACAGCATCACACTCCGGTAGTATTACCCAGTAGATACAGCATCATACTCTGTAGTATTACCAGTAATACAGCATCATACTCTTAGTATTACCAGTAGACTACGATCACACTCCGTAGTATTACCAGTAGATACAGCATCATACTCTGTTAGTATTACACATAGATCAAGCATCATACTCTGTAGTATTTACCACTAGATACAGCATCATACTCTGTAGTATTACCAGTAGATACAGCATCATACTCTGTAGTATTACCACTAGATTACAGCATCAATACCTGTCAGTATTACCAGTAGATAACCATCATACTCTGTTAGTATACAGATACGATACACATCACACTCCGTAGTATTACCATTAGATACAGCATCACACTCCGCAGTATTACCAGTAAGACAGCATCACACTCATATAGTATTACACTAGATACAGCATCACACTCTGGGTATTACCAGTAGATACCAGATCATACTCTGTAGTATTACCAGTAGATACAGCATCATACTCTGTAGTATTACCACTAGATACAGCATCATCTCTGTAGTAATTACCAGTAGATACAGCATCATACTTGTAGTATTACACTAGATACAGCATCATACTCTGTAGTATTACCAGGTAGATTTACAGCATCACACTCTGTAGTTTTACCACTAGATACAGCATCATACTCTGTATATTACCAGTAGATACAGCATCATACTCATGTAGTATACACAGTAGATACATCATCACATCTGTAGTATTACAGTCGATACAGCATCATACTCTGTAGTATTACCAGTAGATACAGCATCATACTCTGTAGTATTACCAGTAGATACATCATCACACTCCGTAGAATTACCATTAGATACAGCATCACACTCACGCAGTATTACCAGTAGAATACAGCATCACACTCTGTAGTATTACCAGTAGATACAGCATCACACTCTGAGTATTACCACTAGATACAGCATCACACTCTGTAGTATTACCACTACTGATACAGCATCATACTCTGTAGTATTACCAGTAGATACAGCATCATATCTGTAGTATTACCAGTAGATACTCATCACACTCCGTAGTATTACCATTAGGATACAGCATTCACACCTCCGCAGTATTACCAGTAGATACAGCATCACACTCTGTAGATTACACTAGATACAGCATCACACTCTGTAGTATTACCACTAGAGTACAGATCATACTCTGTAGTATTACACAGTAGATACAGCATCACACTCTGTAGTATTACAGTAAGATACATCATCACACTCCGTAGTATTACCATTAGATACAGCATCACACTCCGCAGTTACACTAGATACAGCATCACACTCTGTAGTATTCACTAGATACACATCTACTCTGTAGTATTACCACTAGATACAGCATCATACTCTGTAGTATTACCAGTAGATACAGCATCATACTCTGTAGTATTACCAGTAAGATACATTCATCACACTCCGTAGTATTACCATTAGATACAGCATCACAACTCCGCAGTATTACCAGTAGATACAGCATCACACTCTGTAGTATTACCACTAGATACAGCATCACACTCTGTAGTTTACCACTAGATACAGCATCATACTCTTAGTATTACCAGGTAGATACGCATCATACTCTGTAGTATTACCAGTAGATACAGCATCATAACTCTGTAGTATACAGAGTACAGCATCACACTCTGTAGTATTACACTAGATACAGCATCATACTCTGTAGTATTACCAGTAGATACAGCATCACTCGTAGTATTACAGTAACTACAGCAATCATACTCTGTAGTATTACACTAGAATACAGCATCACATCTGTAGTATTACATAGATACAGCATCACACTCTGTCGTAATACCACATCAGTATTGTTCAGATCACACATACTCTGTAGTATTTACCAGATAGATACAGCTCATACTCCTGTAGTATTACCAGATACAGACTCATATTCTAGTATTACAGTAGATACAGCATCAACACTCTGTAGTATTCTCCACTAGATACAGCATCATACTCTGTAGTATTACAGTAATCAGCATCACACTCTGTGTATACCCTTAGATACAGCATATACTCTGTATCATTACCAGTAGATACAGCATATACTCTGTAATATCCTTCAGAAAGCAGTAGAGTGGATTTTTGTATTTCAGAAGAAAGCAATAATAATAATTAATAGTTTCTCTGAAGGAGAGGAAGTGATCGCTCTACTGCCTGAGGAGAAGTCAAACATTAAGAACATAAATTGTTTTTACTCATTAAAAGTGATGTGTGTGTTTCTGTATTGGGATAGAAAACTAAATGATTAATAGAATGGGGCAACAAAGGCAATCTTCAATACTATTGTACAAAAATCTTAGCTCTCATCATATGATGCTGTATCTACTTGGACTCACTCACTGTATCTTTCAGCTCTACTCACAGCCCTCTAAATATAATTGTTGGGGTACATGATCCTTGGAAGTGGATTCTAAATTGGGTGGTACTAGAACAGGTTTCAAAAAAACGTGGTCCTGGGCCCCCGGGTACATGTTTGTCACTACACAGCTGATTAAAATAACCAACTCATCGTCAGCTATGAATAGTTGAATCAGTGTTGTAATGATAAGGCATTGGATGGGGGGGGGGGGAGGGGATGTATCTACTGGTAATACTACAGAGTATGATGCTGTATCTAGTGGTAATACTACAGAGTATGATGCTGTTAACTATTAATTATTATTATTGCCTTTCTTCTGAAATACAAAATACACTCTACTGCTTTCTGAAGGGATATTACAGAGTATGATGCTGTATCTACTGGTAATACTACAGAGTATGATACTGTATCTAATGGTAATACTGCAGAGTATGATGCTGTATCTACTGGTAATACTACAGAGTGTGATGCTGTATCTAGTTTAGTTTTGTTTATTTATTTAATTTTTACAGGGACAGTGCACATTAATCAACGTTTCAGTTAAAGTGCCGGTTTTAGCCAGCTGGCAAATTTTTAACTGCAGTCCCTGGGCAGGTTATTAAAAACAATTACAATATAGACAATCAATGAGCTGTGAGCACACGCAGAGCAACATAGGACAAGCAAGACATAGCATACAGACAGAGCAACATAGGACAAGCAACACGTAGCATACAGACAGAGCAACATAGAACAAAAAGCAACAAGCCAAAATCTATAAAAGCAACAAAGTGTTTCCACACCTCACAAGTGTTGTGTCTTTGGCATCATTAAACTGAAGACTGATTTGTAGTTTATCATACCAATTCTCTGTAATTATTATTACGTGATTAACTAATCAGGTAGATGTAATTAACTAGGAAGTCGGGGCACCAAGGAAAATATTCAGATTACAAAGTTATAATTTTCCTAATATAACTTTCAGATATTTTAATATCTGATCAATTAGTCTTCTCAATAATGAATTATTCTTTACCTCACCTTAGTCTCATTCCAAACGTCGTAAATTGTTGGTTATCTGCACGAACCCAGTCTTCACTATGAGTCATCCATACATCAATTGTCTTAAATAATTTATTTACTAACTAAATAATCACAGAAATGCACAAACAAACAGTAGATATAGTTACAAGGAAATGATAGCGAATGTGCCCTAGTGGGCTAAACCGGCCTCGCGGCTTGGTGGACAAAAGGGAAGTGGGGGTCGACTGAGATAAAAGACACTACAAAGTTGATAAATATAACAATTGAAATGCTAATCCTTTGCACATGAACACTCACTCATTCGGGAATAATTGCAATCAATCAATATATTTACGCTCAGTGTGTCGTCCTGATCTCTGTTGGAAAGTTAGTTTCTGTTGGAGAGTTTGTCCGCCCTCTCTCTCTCTGCCTGTCACGCCCTGACCTGATGTATCTCTGTTATCTTTATATTTTGGTTAGGTCAGCGTGTGACTAGGGTGGATACGCTAGTTTCTGTATTGTCTAGGGTTTTTGTAGGTCTAGATTTTGTAGGTCTAGGTGATTTGTATGTCTATGGTGGCCTGATATGGTTCCCAATCCAGAGGCAGCTCTCATCTTTCTCTAATCGGATCATAATCTTACGAGCCATTTCCCTTTGGTGTTTGTGGGATCTTGTTCTATGTGAGTTGCCTGTCTGCACTACTCATATTAGCTTCCACGGTTCGCTTTTGTTATTTTTCGTTTGTTCAGTGTTTCATTCTTAAATAAAGAAGAATGTACGCATACGACACTGCACCTTGGTCTCCTCCCTTACAACGGCCGTGACAGAAGAACCCACCACAAAAAGGACCAAAGCACCGTTTCAGAGGAATGGACATGGAAGAGATTCTGGATCCTGGATGCAGGCGGGGGAGTATCGCCTTCCGAAGGAATAAATAGAGCAGCGAAAGCGAACGGCGATATTACGAGGAGAAATTACAAATGAGGCAAGCTCGAGAGGCGCCCAATAATTTTTTGGCGGGGGCACATGGAGCAAGTCGGCGGAGCCAAGGAGCGAAACCAGAGCCAGTCAGGGAGTCGGAATGAGGAGTTCGACGCAAGATTCGGAGACAGTCCTAGCCTTGAGAGCGCTGCAGAGATGCATGTCATCAGCCCAACCATCAGTTCTGGCACCACACATCAGGCTTCCAGTGCGCTTCCACAGTCCGAGAGCGTCCGGCGACAGTTCCCAGTCCAGAGCTTCCGGCGACAGTACCCGTCCAGAGCCTTCTGAGACAGTACCCAGTCCAGAGCTTCTGGAGACAGGTACCCAGTCCAGAACTTCCCGCGACCAGTACCCAGTCCAGAGCTTCCGGAACAATTCCCAGTCCAGAGCTTCCGGCGCACGTTTTCACAGCTCCGGTACCTCCAACGACGGGCACAGTCCGAACTCCAACACGCCACAGTCCGGAACCTCCAGCGGCGATCTCCAGTCGGAGCCTCCAGGCGACGATCCCCAGTCCGGAGCCTCCAGCGACGATCCCCAGTCGGAGGCCTCCAGCGACGTCCCCAGTCCGGAGCCTCCAGCGACGATCCCCAGTCCGGAGCCCTCCAGCGACGATCCCCAGTCCTGGAGCCTCCAGCGACGATCCCAGTCCGGAGCCTCCAGCGACGATCCCCCATACGGAGCCTCCAGCGACGATCCCCAGTCCGGAGCCTTCAGCGACGGGCGCCCACAGTCCGGAACCTCCAGCGGCGATCTCCAGTCCGGAGCCTTCCCAGCGACGATCCCCAGTCCGGAGCTCCGGCGATGATCCTCGGTCCGGTTTACAAAGGCGGAGGCTCAGCGTAAAAGGGGGGGGGCTGCGTCAAGAACCGGAGCCGCCACCGAGGGCTAGATGCCCACCGGACCCTCCCCTATAGGTTCAGGCTTCGCCGCCGGATCCGCACCTTTGGGGGGGGGGGGGTACTGTCACGCCCTGACCTGAGATATCTCTGTTTTCTTTATATTTTGGTTAGGTCAGGGTGTGACTAGGGTGGGTATGTTAGTTTTTTGTATTGTCTTGAGTTTTTTGTATATCTAGGTTTTTGTATGTCTAGGTGATTTGTATGTCTATGTGGGCTGATATGGTTCCCAATCAGAGGCAGCTGTTTATCATTGTCTCTAATTGGGGATCATATTTAGGTAACCATTTTCCCTTTGGTGTTTGTGGGTTCTTGTTCTATGTTTAGTTGCCTGTCTGCACTACTCATATTAGCTTCACGGTTCGTTTTGTTATTGTGGATAGTTCAGAGTAACATTCAGCAATGTTGTTATAGAATAGATGTTTCGGCGGTTGTCGGTCTTCGCGTTCAATGATACCGAATTCCTAGCTGCAGACTAGTAATTAATATTAAAGATTTGTTCTTATTCTGTCGGTTCGATAGTCTCAGAGTTAACCACGTGGTATGATTAAGAATTAGGCAATGGGCTCAAACCTTAGCCCTCTCGTAATTGAGAGAAGCATGGTCTGAAGATAAATTCCCAAGGTGGGGGTTATATTCGGGAGAGCAGAAAGGGGCTGTCCCATGACGCCAGATCAATGTCTGTGCTCATGGGGCGGGCCTCTGATTTAGTTAATTAAACTCCAAAGGGAATTGGAGCTTCCTTCATTAAACAGTCTAAAATCACATTACATAATTTCACAAATAGTTTCATCTTTACTCATTCATCCCATATAACAATTAGATGCAAGCCCCACAACCGAGACTCTTGTATAAACTGATATTTAGCTGAAATGACCATTGAATAAAAAAGCATTATTAACCAAAGCAATGTATTAACTTAAAAGCAATTTTCATGGAACAGCCTTGTTGTTTGATGGAACAGCCTTGTTGTTTGATGGAACAGCCTTGTTGTTTGATGTAACAGCCTTGTTTGATTAAATAATGTGTGTGATTACGTGCTTTTCATGACAATAACACAACCAATCCATTATCGACAACACAACCAATCCATTATCGACAACACAACCAATCCATTATCTACAACACAACCAATCCATTATCATACAACAACAAACCAATCCATTATCGACAACACAACCAATCCATTATCGACAACACAAAACACGAATCCATTATCGACCAGCACAAACCGATCCATTATCGACACAACACAACCAATCCATATCGACAACACAACCAATCCATTATCTACAAACACCAACCAAATCCATTATCGACAACACAACCAATCCATAATCGACAACATAACCAATCATAATCGACAACACAACCAATCCATTATCGACAACACAACCAATCCATTATCGACAGCACAACCAATCCTTATCGACAACACAAGCCAATCCATGTATCGACACACAAACCAATCCATTATCTACAACACAACCAATCCCATTATCGACAACACAAACCAATCATTAATCTACAACAACAACCAATCCATTATCGACAACACAACCATTCCATTATCGACAACACAACCATCCTTATCGACAACACCACAACCAATCCATTATCGACAACACAACCAATCCATTATTCTACAACACAAACCAATCCATTATCGACAACACAACCAATCCATTATCGAACAACACAAACCAATCCATTATCGACAAACACAACCATTCCATTATCGACAACACAACCAATCCATTATCGACAAACACAACCAATCCATTATCGACAACACAACCAATCCATTATTACAACACAACCAATCCATTATCGACAACACAACCAATCCATTATCGACAACACAACCAATCCATTATCGACAACACAGCCAATCCATTATCTACAACACAACCAATCCATTATCGACAACACAACCAATCCATAATCGACAACTCAACCAATCCATTATCTAGAGAACCCCTGTTTGGTTTATTTGCATTATTTCACAATCATACACATTCATAGGTCACTCAGCACTGTAACAGATCAGGAACGCTCCAAAAACATTAACAGGGAATGTCTGTCACTTTAGAATGAGCATCATCATCATTGATATTATTCAATCATCATTAGTACTACATTCCATCATATTACGACCATTAATCATCATCATCATTACTACCATCTCAACATCATCATTACTACCATCATCATCATCATTATTACTACATCATCATCATCATTATTACTACCATTGTCATACATTAGTACTATCATCATCATCATTACTACCATCATCATCATCATTACTACCATCATCAACATCATTTTACTACCATCATCATCATCATTATTACTACCATCATCATTATTACTAACCTATCACCATATATTACACCATCATCACCGTATTATACGCTAACCTCACATCTTCATTACATCTATCTCAATCAATCGATTCATCCATCATCATCATTATACTACCATCCATAACATGCATTATTATTACTACCATCAGACATACATCAATCTATATAACTACCAATCATCATCATTTATACTACATCATATCAGTCATCATCATTATTACTACCATCCATCATCGTCATTAATACTAACCATCATCATCATTATTATTACTACCATCATCACCATTAGTAACTATCATCATCATCATCATTATTACGCATCATATCATCATACATCTCATTAATACTACCATCATCATCTATATCTCAATTCTATCATCATCATTTAATTACTACCATCATCAGTCTTAATAACCTACATGCATATCACTCACTACCTCATCACCATACATCATCAACGGATACATCATCATTATACTACCATTCATCATCGTCACATTAATACTACCATCATCATCTATTATTATTAACTACCATCATCATTCATCAATTATACAACCATCGATCATCATTCGTTATTTTTACTTATTCATCATCCATCATCATTCATCATTATACTACCATCCTCATCATACATCGCTCGATTATATACCATCATCATCTCATCATTACTACCATTATCATCATTCACAACTTACCATCATTCATATCATCTATTATTACTACCATCATCATCATCATTACTACTCATCATCTCATATATACTACCATCATCTCATCATTACTACCATCATCTGACATCATCATTATTACCTATCATCAGCTCATAATTAATTCACCAGTGTATCATCATTCATATCATCTACCTCAATTATTAAATACTACCATCATCATCATTATTATCACTACCATCATCCATACCGCTTAATACTACAATCATACATCATTAATACCTACCATCACCAATCATCATTATTACTACCATCAACATCATTAATAATACCATCATCACTCATCATTACTGCATCATCATCATCATTGACATCATCTACCTCATAACATCATCATCTATACTACCATCATCATATCATTATTACTACCATCATTCAATCATCATTATTACTACCATCATCACATCATCATTA
The DNA here is from genome assembly GCF_002910315.2 of Salvelinus sp. IW2-2015. Classification (NCBI taxonomy): domain Eukaryota; kingdom Metazoa; phylum Chordata; class Actinopteri; order Salmoniformes; family Salmonidae; genus Salvelinus; species Salvelinus sp. IW2-2015. The sequence continues at coordinate 61,984 of NW_019943869.1, forward strand.
ACTACACCATAATCATCGATCATCTATCATCATTATTACTACCATCATCATCATCATTAATACCATCATCATCATCATTATTAGTACTACCATCATCCATCATCATCATCATTACTGCCAATCATCATCATCATTAATTACTACCATCATCATCATCATTACTGCCTATCATCATCTCTCATTATTAGATTCTACCATCACCATCATCATCATCATCATCATTACTGCCATCATCATCATCATTAATACTACACATCATTCATCATTATTATTACTACCATCATCATCATCATTCATCATTACTACTACCATCATCATCATTACTACTACCATCATCATCATTATTATTACTACCATCATCATCATCATCATAAAAAACTACCATCATATTATTATTACTACCATCATCATCATCATCATCATTCAATACTACCATACATCACTTATATTTACTACCATTCCTCATCATCATCATCATCGTCTTTTTCCTCACTGTAGATGCAGGCTGAAACCTGAAATTGTTAATTATAACTGCACTGTCCAATTAAAGTAGCTATTACGCGAAAAATGCCATGCTATTGTTTGAGGAGAACTTTTTTCACGCTGAAGGTGTTTCCACCTTCTGAAGGTGAAATGTGTACTTACATTCTGAAATCTTGCTCTGATTTATCATCCAAAGGGTCCCAGAGATAACATGAAGTGTCGTTTTATTAGAATAAAATCCTTTTTCATATTCTGAAAAAGACCCATATAGCATGCAAGATCAATTTTGTATTTCCACTCATTCAATTTGCAAAGAAAGATATCTGTGAAAATCTCACCCTAAATGTTGTCTGATCATTCAACTAACAGTCAAAATCACGTTCGTATGTTTTCCTCAGAGATCCTAGAATGTAACCAGACTTCACTATTTTCATGAGGGGCTAGTAGTATATCCTATTAGGTATCACCCACATCTCGGTCAGAACTGG
>NW_019943869.1:62979-75605 GCF_002910315.2 Salvelinus sp. IW2-2015
ATTAGTACTGACATCATTCTCATTTTACTACCATCATCATCATATCATTATTACTACCATCATCATCATCATTAATACTACCATAATCATCGTCATCATCATCATTATTACTACCATCATCAATCATCATTAATACCATCATCATCAATCATTATTATACTTACCATCATTCATCATCTCATTGCATTACTGCCATCATCATCATCATTATTACTACCATCATCATCATCATTACTGCCATCATCATCATCATTATTAGTTCTACCATCACCATCATCATCATCATCATCATTACTGCCATCATCATCATCATTAATACTACCATCATCATCATTATTATTACTACCATCATCATCATCATCATCATTACTACTACCATCATCATCATTACTACTACCATCATCATCATTATTATTACTACCATCATCATCATCATCATAAAAAACTACCATCATCATTATTATTACTACCATCATCATCATCATCATCATTAATACTACCATCATCATTATTATTACTACCATCATCATCATCATCATCGTCTTTTTCCTCACTGTAGATGCAGGCTGAAACCTGAAATTCTTGTTAATATAACTGCACTGTCCAATTTAAAGTAGCTATTACTGCGAAAAAATGCCATGCTATTGTTTGAGGAGAACTTTTTTCACCGCTGAAGGTGTTCCACCTCTGAAGGTGAAATGTGTACTTACATTCTGAAATCTTGCTCTGATTTATCATCCAAAGGGTCCCAGAGATAACATGAAGTGTCGTTTTATTAGATAAAATCCTTTTTCATATTCTGAAAAGACCCATATAGCATGCAAGATCAATTTTGTATTTCCACTCATTCAATTTGCAAAGAAAGATATCTGTGAAAATCTCACCCTAAATGTTGTTTCAACCAGTCAAATCACGTTCGTATGTTTTCCTCAGAGATCCTAGAATGTAACCAGACTTCACTATTTCATGAGGGCTGTAGTATATCCTATAGGACACCATATGTGGTCAGGGAGTGACGCCTTCATGGTACGCCGATGACGCAGGCGGTCTTCACTTGAACTAATCGGGGTCAAACAAAGCTAGGTAGATAGCCAATGAGCTGGGCGTTACGGGAGTATCCGGGAACCATGAATATGTCGTAAAATGTAGCTACTAACCTTGTACAACAGCATGCCTTTTAATTTTGACAAAAATTATGAGAATATTCAGAGTTATGAAGTTATGAAAACTGGTTGTTTTGCAAATGTGGAACTTATAATATGGCTACTAATACTGGAAAAGCTCAATCAAAGTCCAAGTATACAGATTTGACGATATTCTTACAGAAAAATGTAATATGAATGTAAATGTCTGCTTCACGATTTTCCCAAATGTACCTGGGTGACTTCACGCTAAATGTCATATAGCTCGCTCATACTTCAAGTTATCCGTCTGAAACTTTGCACATACACTGCTGCCATCTTGTGGACACCATTGGAATTACATCCAGAGTGATGGCTGGTCTGTTGCATTTCAAAGATGGTTGTTGTTTTTCTCTTTGTATTTTCTTCTACCAGATCTATTGTGTTATATTCTCCTATATTCAATTCACATTTCCACGAACTTCAAAGTATTTCCTTTCAAATGGTACCAAGAATATGCATATATTTGCTTCAGGGCCTGAGCTACAGGCAGTTAGATTTGGATATGTAATTTAGGCAAAAATTGAAAAAAGGGGGCTATCCCTATATATACAGCAGAAACATGTCAAGATATTGAATCCGGTGCTGATCCTCTGCAGTTCATACTCCGTTGTTAGAGACTCATTTTAAAAATTAAGAACAGAGTGGGGGACCATCTAACAGCACCAAAACAGAATCCTGAATTACGCGTTTTCGAATTCACATATTAGATATCTGTTGTTTCGCACGTATAGAAAGAGAGAAATCCAAAATAATATTGACACAATGTACAAAGAAAATATCTGTCCAAGACAGTAATGGGTCCACTATCATAAAGACTTCCAGCACTTGCAAATAAAGTACCACCTAGTGTAATGGCTGTTGGAAGGAGAGGACCAAGGTGCAGCGTGGTACGTGTCCATATTTATTTAATGAACACTGAAATAACAAAAATAACAAAGAGAACGACCGAAACAGTTCTGTCTGGTGCAGACACACAACAGGAAACAACTACCCAACAACACACAGGTGGGATGAGGCTACCTAAGTATGGTTCTCAATCAGAGACAACGATAGACAGCTGCCTCTGATTGAGAATCACACTCGGCCAAACACATAGAAATATAAAACATAGAACAAAAACATAGAATGCCCACCCCAACTCACGCCCTGACCAAACCAAAAATAGAGACATAACAAAGGAACTAAGGTCAGGGCGTGACACCTAGAAACTAAATCCATTCTCAGTCAGCATGGACACATTTTGACCATCCAACGTCCTTCAAACGTTTTTGTGCGGTGGGCTAAAACAGGGTTACACAGAGTATTTATTGGTTACAGTAAACACATCTACGAAGGTATACACCTCACACACATGGATACGGGCTGTATCATGTCAGATATCGAGTCGAAATGTATTACATTTTGAGTTTGCATCCCAATATTACAATTTATACACATCACAGAAGACTGAAATACCACAACACCATTTGACATAGAAACACTGGATTTTCAGCAAGTAAAAAAAATAAAATAATGTTAATTAATTATGCAATTATGAAAAATATGAATTACATTCCACCCATGAGGCCACTAGGTCAATTTACTGCCAAACTAATGGTATGCTCCATAATTCCTACCTTCCTCTTCCGCACGTGAGCTAAGGCCACTCAAACAAAATGTTGCAATATTGAACGTTCCGCTCCCGTCCGCACATGTTCACTTTTCCGAGGAGGTGAGAGGACGCGGAACCAGACATGTGGATGGTCAAAGAAGGTACACATTAGGCATTAGGTTTCTTTATGTGTAGAAGATGAGTTCAGGTATCTGTCCCCCTTGGACTCCGGTTCCGTTAGTACTGTCTGACGAACACTGGAACTGAAAGGTCACCTTCCCACACTGCACCTCCGTCATGCCTTCCTGTCCAAAGTAACTCAACTCGGTCCCATCCAGCACCACGCTGGCCGTGTAGAACATATCCGGTTCTATCTGCACGGGGTACTCAAACCACACGGGGAACGTGTTGCTAGAACCATCAGAGAAGTATTTACTCAGGTTCTGTCCGAGGAGAAGGCCCTGGCGTTTGAGCTCAATCTTAGCCGAGTATTCCGCCGATCCGCAGCTGGAACCGTAGAGGCCGAACCCGGCGATGAAGATGCGTTTGTCCACGGTGAACTGAATGCTGTCACAGCGTCCCCGGTAGCGCCACTGGTTGCTCCGGTAGGCACAGGACTGGAAACGGTGGCATTGCTGAGGAGACAGGCCCTTCCGTGGTTGGCTGGCGAACTGGAGGTCCGGTTTCTTGGCTGCGGTGTACCACAGGAAGATGTTGTTGGTTTCGTTCAGGGTCAGGACGCCTGATTGAGCGGCTCCATTGGCAAAGTCGTCCAATGTCATGGTGGGGATGCGAATGAGGAATACGGCCTTGCCCAGCACCTAAAAATAGAAAGAGGGTTGATTCATTCATTCATTCAAAAAAATATATACAGTTGAAGTCGGAAGTTTACATACACCTTAGCCAAATACATTTAAACTCAGTTTTTCACAATTCCTGACATTTAATCCTAGTAAAAAATCCCTGTCTTAGGTCAGTTAGGATCACCACTTTATTTTAAGAATGTGAAATGTCAGAATAATAGTAGAGAGAATGATTTATTTCAGCTTTTATTTCTTTCATCACAATCTCAGTGGGTCAGAAGTTTGCATTAGTATTTGGTAGCATTGCCTTTAAATAGTTTATCTTGGGCCAAACGTTTCGGGTAGCCTTCCACAAGCTTCCCACACACGTTTGGTGAATTTTGGCACATTCCTCCTGACAGAGCTGGTTTAACAGAGTCAGGTTTGTAGGCCTCCTTGCTCGCACACGCTTTTTCAGTTCTGCCCACAAAAATAGTTTGTACAGATGAACGTGGTACCTTCAGGCATTTGGAAATTGCTCCCAAGGATGAACCAGACTTGTGGAGGTCTACAATTTTTTTTCTGAGGTCTTGGCTGATTTCTTTTGATTTTCCCATGATGTCAAGCAAAGAGGCCACGAGTTTGAAGGTAGGCCTTGAAATACATCCACAGGTACACCTCCAATTGACTCAAATTATGTCAATTAGCCTATCAGAAGCTTTTAAAGCCATGACATCATTTTCTGTTTAAAGGCACAGTCAACTTAGTGTATGTAAACTTCTGACCCACTGGAATTGTGATACAGTGAATATAAGTGAAATAATCTGTCTGTAAACAATTGTCTTAAAAATGACTTGTGTCATGCACAAAGTAGATGTCCTAACCGACTTGCCAAAACTATAGTTTGTTAGCAAGAAATTTGTGGAGTGTTTGAAAAACGAGTTTTAATGACTCCAACCTAAGTGTATGTAAACTTCCGACTTCAACTGCATATATTAAAACCACACCTGGTAAACCCTAAATACTTAACACACTGAGGAGGAGGAGCCACTGAGGAGCCATGCAAAGTACCCCTAAACATGCCATACTATTGTAGATCAGCATAAGATATCATCAATAACTACATTCATAAGAGAATGTAGTGACCTTAACCCAACACTCATGCTGCCTAACATGCCCTCTTAAAACTGACCATCCTACCGATCCTCGATCCTCGACTTCGGAGATGTCATCTATAAAATAGCCTCCAACACTCTACTCAACAAATTGGATGCAGTTTATCACAGTGCCATCCGTTTTGTCACCAAAGCCCGTATACTACCCACCACTGCGAACTGTACGCTCTCGTTAGTTGGCCCTCACTTCATACTCGTCGCCAAACCCACTGGCTACAGGTTAACTACAAGTCTCTGCTAGGTAAAGCCSCGCCTTATCTCAGCTCACTGGTCACCATAGCAGCACCCACTCGTAGCATGCGCTCCAGCAGGTATATTTCACTGGTCACCCCCAAAGCCAATTCTTCCTTCGGTCGCCACTCCTTCCAGTTCTCTGCTGCCAATGACTGGAACGAACTGCAAAAATCTCTGAAGCTGGAGACTCTTATCTCCCTCACTAGCTTTAAGCACCAGCTGTCAGAGCAGCTCACAGATCACTGCACCTGTACATAGCCCATCTGTAAATAACCCATCCAACTACCTCATCCCCATACTGTATTTATCTTGCTCCTTTGCACCCCAGTATCTCTACTTGCACATTCATATTCTGCACATCTAACATTCCAGTGTTTAATTGCTATATTGTAAATACTTCGCTACTATGACCTATTTATTGCCTTACCTCCTCACCTCATTTGCACACACTGTATATAGACTTTCTTTTTAACCCCTATTGTGTTATTGACTGTACACTTGTTTATTCCATGTGAATCTCTGTGTTGTTGTTTGTGTCGCACTGCTTTGCTTTATCTTGTCCAGGTCACAGTTGTAAATGAGAACTTGTTCTCAACTGGCCTACCTGGTTAAATAAAAAATAAAAATGGTTTACCAAGTGAACCATTCACCAGCATGAATAATAGTATTACATATATTATATATTGTAATTACTTCGCTACAATGGCTTATTTATGGCCTTATCTCCCTTATCTTACCTCATTTGCATAGACTTTTTCTCTATTGTGTTATTTACTTTTGTTTGCTTTTTTTCTACTGTATTATTGATTGTATGTTTGTTTATTCCATGTGTAACTCTGTGTTTTTGTATGTGTCGAATTGCTATGCTTTATTTTTGCCAGGTCGCAGTTGCAAATCAGAACTTGTTCTCAACTAACTTACTTGGTTAAATAAAGGTGAAATTAAAAAAATGTAAAACACCTAGCAACCTCGTCAACCTCTTGCAATAATGGCTAAAATGTTGGGTTGCTAGTTACTGTCATTGTTGCTGTAATTCCGTTAGTAGTACCTTGCGTTTGTTGTCGATGGAGGTGGTGAGGTCCTGTCTCTGACACTCTGCCTCAGCCCAGCTCAGAGCTGCCTCAAACACCACCTCCTCCTTGGCGTTGAGGGTCTCTCTCTGGAGGATACTCTCTAGTGTCTGGGAGTCGATGTCAGTGAAACCCTCCGACCGCAGGGCCAGCTCTGCCTGGGCATCAATCACCTGGTGGGATGAGGATGGACAGCATGAATAATCTGTAGGCTACAGATGCGTTTTGGCCGCATCTTTCTTCAGACACACTGGTCAAATTCAAGATAACAGACAACATCAATGATAAATGCATTTTAGCCCAAAATATACTAATATAAAATAAAATCACAACATGTAAAGTGTTGTTCCCATGTTTTATGAGATGAAATAAAATATCCAAGAAATGTTCCATATTTCAAAAAAAGCTTATTTTTCTAAAATGTTGTAAACAAACAAATTTGTTTACATCCCTGTTAGGGAGCATTTCTCCTTTGCCAAGATAAACCTTCCACCTGACATGTGGCATATCAAGAAGCTGATTAACCTCCTAAGTTAGATGTTTGCACCCCCGAGGAAATCTAATTTGCAAATTAAGCTAGAGCTTGATGCGTCGCTGTCCACTGCATCAGTCCACATCTGTGGTGAAAGGTTACAGAGATAGAGTAGTGTTTGTCAGACCATGAGTCCATAAAAGCGGTCTTCTCACAAAATCGTCCGTAGCGTGTGGTGTTTCATTTCTGTATTACCAAATGAGGAGAGACAGACTTCACACACCATTCAGAGTTATACTTAAACTACATCTTTAATAATAAGAGCTTTGCATTAGCAATTGACTTTCAACGATTCGCCATTTTAAATGAACCGTTGAGAGTGTCAACACAATGGCTACTGAGATCTTTTATAGCAAAGATCCACCCCCCTTTGACATGACAAACCACAGATATTAGGAACAGTTCACAAAGAAAGACTTTTACTTGAGAGAGGAGTATCCCGTAGCCAGATAGCATTCGCTATAAATTATCGTTCAGTTTGGTTCCTCAGACGAGGTTCTAATCTCGTTCCTGGTACTTCATAGTACAAAAACATCAACTCATTCAATGGCATATATCAATTGTCAACTCTAGATACCCCCATCTCAAGTAAACCCCCTCTTGACCCCACTCCTGGACAAGCTCACTGAGGGGAGTGACCCTCTAGGTCATACACACTATCCCAGGATAAGTGTAAGATCAGAGAGGACATATAATGTTTCTAGACACTGCCATACACCTCCCCCAATAGGAAAAGGAGGGAGTGACTGGCGCACAGACATCGTGGAGACAAGTAATTGGTTCCCCATTAATCACGCCTTCACATGGTTTAAGAACAGGTAAAGACACATTCACATATGAAGACATATGAAGACAATGTTCCATTCTGTCCTCTTCCCTTTCTGATATTCTGCATAGCACCAGGGACATGTGAAAGACAAGCCTGACCTCTCCCCTCTCTGGGCCCCAGGTGACTGAGCCCCAGGTGACTGGGCCCCAGGTGACTGAGCAAAACACAAAAGAGTAAGACTGAGCCACCAGGTGACTGAAGCCACCAGCTAGAAAACTAGGCCCACAGAAACTGACTGAAGCCCACAGACTGGAACTGAAGCACCCAGAGATAGACTGAAAAAAGCCCCAGAGTGACTAGAACCCAAAGATGAACTGAAAGAACCCCAGTTGACTGAAGCACCAGGAGTGAACATGAGGCCACCACGAATGATTGGGACACCAAGGATGACTGAGCCCAGGTGAACAGGACACCCAGAGATGAACTGAGAAGACCCCCAGGTGACGAGGCCAACCAGGTGACTGAGCCCAGGTGACTGGGCCCCAGGTGAACTGAGCCCCAGGTGACGAGAAGCCCCAGGTGAAACTGAAGCCCCAGGATGACTGGGCCCAGGTGACTGAGCCCCAGGTGACTGGGCCCCAGGTGACTGAGCCCCAGGTGACTGGTCCCCAGGTGACTGAGCCCCAGGTGACTGAGCCCCAGGTGACTGGGCCCCAGGTGACAGAGCCCCAAGTGACTGAGCCCCAGCTGAGGGAAGAAGTGCAACTGCCAACACCAGAGTCCAAAGGGACACATTCTAATAACAAGTATATCACATAAGCATATTATGCAGATAAGACATCTCAATTATCTATGTTACCCAACTGATTAATCCGCCACAGCTGTAACAGGCGTCCGAACCGTTTGTTCTCAAGTGTCTTGGGACTCGTCTTAAGTCGGTTCAGCAAATCAGCCAGTCAGCCAATCAGCCAATCAGCCAATCAGCCAATCAGCCAATCAGCCAATCAGCCAATCAGCCAATCAGCCAGTCCGCCAACTTCTGTCAGTAGCGTCCAAACAGGCTACATATGTCTTTCTGTGGAAAGATGAGACTCTCACGACCACATATTGTTGTTTTGCTGTAGGACACAGGCCTCACAAGACTCGTCTGAAGGTCCCCCGGTACCAGTTGAAAAAATGTATGGAAGTATATATGGAGACTGTTTAGAACCAAAAATAAGGGGTTAAATACATGTCCAAAATAGAATAAAACTGTTTCCTGATGTTTCTTGTGTTTCTCAGATATAGGGCAGACACGTCAGAACAAACATCCTTTAGATTCTTTGAGGGGGACTATCTGTTGTTCTATGTAGTGACTATGTTATGCATTTGTATGGGCTAATAGCAGCAAGGCCAAATAAGATTTTTCATTTAATACATGTTTTTGATACTTCAAGGGGTCTTAAAATTCTAAATCAAATAGCAAAAAAAATCCTTGTTTTGACCTTCTTAAAACAATTCATTATAGCTTAGAAGAATCCCTCCCCCTCACCCATCTCCCCCGGCTTGGACAGGGCTTGGAGTCACAATGCCACAGATTTTTCAAGTTTTAAGGGAACATGCAATTGGCATGCTGACTGTTGGAAAGTCCACCAGAGCTGTTGCCAGAAAACAAAATGTGAATTTCTCTACTATAAGCTACTCTACTCTAATATAACCTCCAACATAGTTTTAGAGAATTTGGCAGTAAGACCAACTTGCCTCACAAACACAAGACCACGTGTAACTTTGCCAGCCCAGGACCTCCACATCCAGCTTCTTCACTTGCGGGATCGTCTGAGACTAGCCACCCGGACATCTGATGAAACTGTGGGTTTGCACAACCGAATAATTTCTCTACAAACTGTCAGAAACGGTTTCATGGAAGCCCATCTCCGTGGCTCATCATCCTCTCCAGGGTCTTGACCTGACTGCAGTTTGGTTTTGTAACCGACTTCAGTGTGCAAATGCTCACCTTCAACGGCCACTGCAATGCTGGAGAATTGTGCTCTTCACGGATGAATCCAAGTTTTATCTGTACCGGGCAGATGGCAGACAGTGTGTATGGCGTCGTGTTGTCGAGCAGTTTGCTGATGTCAACGTTGTGAACAGAGTTCCCCATGGTGGTGATGGGGTTATGGAATGGGCAGGCATAAGCTTCGGACAACGAACACAATTGCATTTTATTGGTGGCAATTTGAATGCACAGAGATACCGTGATGAGATCCTGAGGTCCATTGTTGTGCCTTTCATCCACCCCGAACACCTCATGTTTCAGCATGATAATGCACGGCCTCATGTTGCAAGGATCTGTACACAATTCCTGGAAGCTGAAAACGTCCCACTTCTTCCAAGGCCTGCATACTCAGACATGTCACTGGTTGAGCATGTTTGGGATGCTCTGGATCGACGTGTCCCGACAGCGTGTTCTAGTTCCCGCCAATATCCATCAACTTCTCACAGCCATTGAAGAGGAGTGGGACAACATTCTACAGGCCACAATCAACGGCCTGATCAACTCTATGTGAAGGAGATGTGTCACGCTGCATGAGGCATATGGTGGTCACACCAGATACTGACTGGTTTTCTGATCCACACCCCTACCTTTTTATTTAAGGTATCTGTGACCAACAGATTCATACTGTATCTGTATTCCCAGTCATGATATTCATAGATTAGGACCTAATTCATTCATTTCAATTGACTGATTTCCTTATATGAACTGTAACTCAAGTCATCTTTAAAATTGTTGCATTTTGATTTTATATTTTTGTTTAGCGTATAATAGTAGCATTATATTTGACAGTACCCATAATGCCCTATCCCTATGTAACATATCCTGTTCTATTTTAGGAAAGATGTTCCTGAAACTACTATATTATAGTGACCCATCTTCTTTCCAATACATACTGTCAGAAGTAAAACTACCTCCTTTCTCACCTCCTCCTTGTCAATCCAATATTCACAAAGGTTTCTCACCTCCTCCTTGTCAATCCAATATTCACAAAGGTTTCTCACCTCCTCCTTTGAGAAACCTTTGTGAATATTGATTGATAAGGAGGAGGTGAGAAACCTTTGTGAATATTGGATTGAAAGGAGGCGGGTGAGAAACCTTTGTGAATATTGGATTGACAAGGAGGAGGTGGAAACCTTTGTGAATATTGGATTGACAAGGAGCGAGGTGAGAAACCTTTGTGAATATTGGATTGACAAGGAGGAGGGTGAGAAACCTTTGTGAATATTGGATTGACAAGGAGGAGGTGAGAAACCTTTGTGAATATTGGATTGACAAGGAGGAGGTGAGAAACCTTTGGTGAATATTGGATTGACAAGGAGGAGGTGAGAAACCTTTGTGAATATTGGATTGACAAGGAGGAGGTGAGAAACCTTTGTGAATATTGGATTGACAAGGAGGAGGTGAGAAACCTTTGTGAAATTGGATTGACAAGGAGGAGGTGAGAAACTTTGTGAATATTGGATTGACAAGGAGGAGGTGAGAAACCTTTGTGAATATTGGATTGACAAGGAGGAGGTGAAAACCTTTGTGAATATTGGATTGACAAGGAGGAGTGGAGAAACCTTTGTGAATATTGGATTGACAAGGAGGAGGTGAGAAACCTTTGTGAATATTGGATTGACAAGGAGGAGGTGAGAAACCTTTGGAATATTGGATTGAAAGGAGGCGGTGAAGAAACCTTTTGTGAATATTGGATTGACAAGGAGGGGGTGAGAAACCTTTGTGAATATTGGATTGAAAGGAGGAGGTGAGAAACCTTTGTGAATATTGTTGACAAGGAGGGGGTGAGAAACCTTTGTGAATATTGGATTGACAAGGAGGAGGTGGAGAACCTTTGTGAAATTGGATTGACAAGGAGGAGGTGAGAAACTTTGTGAATATTGGATTGACAAGGAGGAGGTGAGAAACCTTTGTGAATATTGGATTGACAAGGAGGCGGGTGAAGAACCTTTGTGAATATTGGATTGACAAGGAGGAGGTGAGAAACCTTTGTGAATATTGGATTGACAAGGAGGAGGTGAGAACTTTGTGAATATTGGATTGACAAGGAGGAGGTGAGAAACCTTTGTGAATATTGGATTGACAAGGAGGAGGTGAGAAACCTTTGTGAATATTGGATTGACAAGGAGGAGGTGAGAAACCTTTGTGAATATTGGATTGACAAGGAGGAGGTGAGAAACCTTTGTGAATATTGGATTGACAAGGAGGAGGTGAGAAACCTTTGTGAATATTGGATTGATAAGGAGGCGGTGAGAAACCTTTGTGAATATTGGATTGAAAAGGAGGGGTGAGAACCTTTGTGAATATTGGATTGATAAGGAGCGTGAGAACCTTTGTGAATATTGGATTGAATAAGGAGGCGGGTGAGAAACCTTTGTGAATATTGGATTGATAGGAGGAGGTGAGAAACCTTTGTGAATATTGGATTGATAAGGAGGCGGGTGAGAACCCTTTGTGAATATTGGATTGACAAGGAGGAGGTGGGAAACCTTTGTGAATATTGGATTGACAAGGAGGAGGTGAGAAACCTTTGTGAATATTGGATTGACAAGGAGGAGGTGAGAAACCTTTGTGAATATTGGATTGACAAGGAGGAGGGAGAAACCTTGTGAATATTGGTTGACAGGAGAGTGATAGACCTTTGTGAATATTGGATTGACAAGGAGGAGGTGAGAAACCTTTGTGAATATTGGATTGACAAGGAGGAGGTGAGAAACCTTTGTGAATATTGGATTGACAAGGAGGAGGTGGAGAACCTTTGTGAATATTGGATTGACAAGGAGGAGGTGAGAAACCTTTGTGAATATTGGATTGACAAGGAGGAGTGAGAGAAACCTTTGTGAATATTGGATTGACAAGGAGGGGTGAGAAACCTTTGTGAATATTGGATTGACAAGGAGGAGGTGAGAAACCTTTGTGAAATTTGGATTGACAAGGAGGAGGTGAGAAACCTTTGTGAATATTGGATTGAACAGGAGGAGGTGAGAAACCTTTGTGAATATTGGATTGACAAGAAGGAGGTGAGAAACCTTTGTGAATATTGGATTGACAAGGGAGGGTGAGAAACCTTTGTGAATATGGATTGACAAGAAGGAGTGAGAAACCTTTGTGAATATTGGATTGAACAGGAGGCGTGAAAACCTTTGTGAATATTGGATTGACAAGGAGGAGGTGAGAAACCTTTGTGAATTTGGATTGACAAGGAGGAGGTGAGAAACCTTTGTGAATATTGGATTGACAAGGAGGAGGTGAGA
>NW_019943869.1:77518-99660 GCF_002910315.2 Salvelinus sp. IW2-2015
GGTGGGAAACCTTTTGTGCAAACTATTGGAAACTTACACAAAAGGAGGAGGTAGAGAACACCCTTGTGGACATATTAGGGCCATTTGATCAAGGCGAGGACGGTCGAGAAACCTTTGTGAATAATCTGGATTGACCAAGGAAAGGAGGTGAGAAACCTTTGTTGAATATTGGATTGACAAGGAGGAGGTGAGAAACCTTTGTGTAATTATGGATTGACAAGGAGGAGGTGAGAAACCTTTGTGAATATTGGAATTGACAAGGAGGAGGTGAGAAACCTTTGTGAATATGGATTGGACAAGGAGGAGGTGAGAAACCTTTGTGAATATTGGAATTGACAAAGGAGGAGGTGAAGAAACCCTTTCGTGAATATGGTGGCATACAAGGGGCAGGCAGGTAGAGAAACCTTTGTGAATATTGGCATTGACAAGGAGGAGCGTGAGAAACCCTTTGTGAATATTGGCATTGACAAGAGGAGGTGAGAAACCTTTGTGAATATTGGATGACAAGGAGGAGGTGAGAAACACTTTGTGAATATTGGATTGACAAGGAGGAGGTGAGAAAACCTTTGTGATATTGGATTGCATAAGGAGGCGGTGAGAAACCTTTTGTGAAATATTGGATTGATAAGGAGGCGGGTGAGAAAACCTTTGTGAATATTGGATTGATAAGGAGGAGGTGAGAAACCTTTGTGAATATTGGATTGACAAGGAGGCGGTGAGAAACCTTTGTGAATATTGGATGACAAGGAGGGAGGCTGAGGAAACCTTTGTGAATATTGGATTGACAAGGAGGGGTGAGAAACCTTTGTGAATATTGGATTGACAAGGAGAGGTGAGAAACCTTTGTAGTAATATTTGGATTGACAAGGAGGGCGGTGAGAAACCTTTGTGAATATTGGATTGACAAGGAGGAGGTGAGAAACCTTTGTGAAATATTGGTATTTGACAAGGAGAGAGTGAGAAACCTTTGTGAATATTGGATTGACAAGGAGCGAGGTGAGAAACCTTTGTGAAATATTGGATTGACAAGGAGGAGGTGAGAAACCTTTGTGAATATTGGATTGACAAGGAGGAGGTGTGAGAAACCTTTGTGAATATTGGATTGACAAGGAGGAGGTGAAAACCTTTGTGAATATTGGATTGACAAGGAGGAGGTGAGAAACCTTTGTGAATATTGATTGAAAGGAGGAGGTGAGAAAACCTTTGTGAATATTGGATTGACAAGGAGGGGTGAGAAACCTTGTGAAATATTGGTTGATCAAGGAGGCGGTGAGAAACCTTTGTGAATATTGGATTGATAAGGAGGCGGTGAGAAACCTTTGTGAATATTGGATTGATAAGGAGGGGGTGGAGAAACCTTTGTGAATATTGGATTGATAAGGAGGGAGGTGAGAAACCTTTTGAATATTGGATTGACAAGGAGGACGGTGAGAAACCTTTGTGAATATTGGATTACAAGGAGGGAGTGAGAAAACTTTGTGAATATGGAATTGAAAGGAGGAGGTGAGAAACCTTGTGTAATATTGGATTGACAAGGAGGAGGTGAGAAACCTTTGTGAATATTGGATTGACAAGGAGGAGGTGAGAAACCTCTTGTGAATTATGGATTGACAAGGAGGAGGTGAGAAACCTTTGTGTAATATTGGATTGACAAGGAGGAGGTGAGAAACCTTTGTGAATATTGGATTGACAAGGAGGAGGTGAGAAACCTTTGGTGATATTGGATTGACAAGGAGGAGGTGAGAAACCTTGTTGAATATTGGAATGACAAGGAGGAGGTGAGAAACCCTTGTGTGAATTATTGGATTGACAAGAGAGGAGGTGAGAAACCTTTGTGAATATTGGATTGACAAGGAGGAGGTGAGAAAACCTTTGTGAATATGGATTGACAAGGAGGAGGTGAGAAACCTTTGTGAATATTGGATTGACAAGGAGGAGGTGAGAAACCTTTGTGAATATTGGATTGACAAGAGGAGGTGAGAAACCTGTGAATATTGGATTGACAAGGAGGGGTGAGAAACCTTTGTGAATTGGATTGACAAGAGGAGGTGAGAAACCTTTGTGAAATTGGATTAAGGATAGGCGTGTAAACCTTGTGATATTGGATACAAGGAGGAGGTGAGAAACCTTTTGTGAATATTGGATTGACAAGAGGAGGTGAGAAACCTTTGTGAATATTGGATTGACAAGGAGGAGGTGAGAAACCTTTGTGAATATTGGATTGACAAGGAGGAGGTGAGAAACCTTTGTGAATATTGGATTGACAAGGAGGAGGTGAGAAACCTTTGTGAATATTGGATTGACAAGGAGGAGGTGAGAAACCTTTGTGAATATTGGATTGAACAAGGAGGAGGTGAGAACCTTTGTGAATATTGGATTGACAAGGAGGGGTGAGAAACCTTTGTGAATATTGGATTTGACAAGGAGGAGGTGGGAACCTTTGTGAAATTGGATTTACAAAGAGGAGGTGAGAAACCTTTGGAATATTGGATTGACAAGGAGAGAGGTGAGAAACCTTTGTGAATATTGGATTGACAAGGAGGAGGTGAGAACCTTTGTGAATATTGGATTGACAAGAGAGCGTGGAGAAACCTTTGTGAATATTGGATTGACAAAGAGGAGGTGAGAAACCTTTTGTGAATATTGGATTGACAAGGAGGAGGTGAGAAACCTTTGTGAATATTGGATTGAAAGGAGGAGGTGTAGAAAACCTTTTGTGAATATTGGATTGACAAGAGGAGGTGAGAAACCTTTGGAATATTGGACTTGACAAGGATGGAGGTGAGAACCCTTTGTGAATATTGGATGACAAGGAGGAGTGAGAAACCTTTGAATATTGGATTGACAAGGAGGAGGTGGAAACCTTTGTGAAATTGGATTGACAAGGAGGAGGTGAGACAACCTTTGTGAATATTGGTAATGGACAAGGAGGAGGTGAGAAAACCTTTGTGAATATTGGATTGACAAGGAGGAGGTGAGAAACCTTTGTGAATATTGGATTGACAAGGAGAGGAGGTGAGAAAACCTTGTGAATATTGGATTGACAAGAGAGGAGGTGAGAAACCTTTGTGAAATTGGATTGACAAGGAGGAGGTGAGAAACCTTTGTGAATATTGGTATTGACAAGGAGGAGGTGAGAAACCTTTGTGAATATTTAATTGACAAGGAGGAGGTGAGAAACCTTTGTGAAATATTGGATTGACAAGGAAGGAGGTGAGAAACCTTTGTGAATATTGGATTGACAAGGAAGGAGGTGAGAAAACCTTTGTGAATATTGGATTTGACAAGGAGGAGGTGAGAAACCTTTGAATAGTTTGGATATTCAGACCCCGCCTCCTTATCAATCCAATATTCACAAAGGTTTCTCACCGCCTCCTTATCAATCCAATATTCACAAAGGTTTCTCACCGCCTCCTTATCAATTCAATATTCACAAAGGTTTCTCACCGCCTCCTTATCAATCCAATATTCACAAAGGTTTCTCACCCGACTCCTTATCAATCCAATATCTCCAAAGGTTTCTCACCTCCCAGCAGCGCTGCGTCAACTTCGGCTCCTCAAACAGACAGCTCTGTGACAGCAGGACGCAGACGTTCTTGGCCGAAAGGCTGGTCTCCAGGAAGTTAACACAGGCTCTGGCCAGGTGGGGCACGATGTACTTCTTAGCAGTGTAGAGCGTGGCCAGCACTGTGTCAGCACTCAGGTCTATCTCATCACAGTAGATGTACCTGGGGGACAGGTACAGGTAGAGGGGTGGGTATTAGAATAATAATTATAATATAAAAACATGCTGTCAGTTATTTTTGATTTGACTCTTATTATTGATGATTGATTAATGTACTGCAAAAAAAAGAAGCTGTGTGAAATATTAGATGGAGAAATCAGTGCCTTATCTTGTACAGTATTTATTCTAGACTGACCTCACCACCTCCATCCCAAGGCCTATAACATTATCAGGGTACATTTCAACACTGTGTTTGTGTTCCATATGGTACCCTGTTCCTTTCATAGTGCACTATATTTAACCAGGGACAATAGGGCTCTAGCTACAGTTTGATACGCAAGATGAGAGAGAGAGAGAGAGAGAGAGAGAGAGAGAGAGAGGAAGATGAGAACAAGAATGAGAGAGAAATGTTCAATTTGGAATTCAGAAATAGAGGGAGTTGAAGAGGAGAAATATATGGAGGTAAGAAAACGAGTAGACTTCTTCCTTACTTCAACATTGCCAGGAATGCTGCAGGCTCCATGTCCGGAATCCGGATTTCATCCTTGTTTTCCGCAAGCTCTCCATAAAACATGGCATGGAACACCGAACTGCCAACAGCGAGAACATACTGTTGGAAAAAGAGCATAGATGGTGAGACAGAGAACTGGAAGACAGAACAGAAAGTTAACACAGGCTCTGGCCAGGTGGAGCACAATGTACTTCTTAGCAGTGTAGAGCTGTTGGAGAGAGAGAAGAGATGGTGAGACAGAACTGGAAGATGATGATGATGATGATGATGTGGTCTCCTTAAACAGTACCTATGTACTGTCTTATGTAGCGGAGGACAGTTAGGTAAAAGGTCTTATGTAGCGGAGGACAGTTAGATAAAAGGTCTTATGTAGCGGAGGACAGTTAGATAAAAGTCTTAATGTAGCGGAGGACAGTTAGGTAAAAGTTCTTATGTAGCGGAGGACAGTTAGATAAAAGTCTTATGTAGCGGAGGACAGTTAGTAAAAGTCTTATGTAGCGGAGGACAAGTTAGGTAAAAAGGTCTTATGTAGCGGAGGACAGTTAGATAAAAGTCTTATGTAGTGGAGGACAGTTAGGTAAAAGTCTTATGTAGCGGAGGACAGTTTAGGTAAAAGTCTTATGTAGCGGAGGACAGTTAGATAAAAAGTCTTATGTAGCAGAGGACAGTTAGGTAAAAGTCTTATTAGCGGAGGACAGTTAGATAAAAGTCTTATGTAGCGGAGGACAGTTAGATAAAAGTCTTAAGTAGCGGAGGACAGTTTAGATAAAAGTCTTATGTAGCGGAGGACAGTTAGGTAAAAGTCTTATGTAGCGGAGGACAGTTAGGTAAAAGTCTTAAGTAGCGGGGACAGTTAGATAAAAGTCTTATGTAGCGGAGGACAGTTAGATAAAAGTCTTATGTAGCGGAGGACAGTTAGGTAAAAGTCTTATGATAGCGGGAGGCAACAGTTAGGTAAAGTCTTATAGCGGAGGACAGTTAGATAAAAGTCTTATGTAGCGGAGGACAGTTAGATAAAGTCTTATGTAGCGGAGGACAGTTAGATAAAAGTCTTATGTAGCGGAGGACAGTTAGATAAAAGTCTTATGTAGCGGAGGACAGTTAGATAAAAGTCTTATGTCGCGGAGGACAGTTAGATAAAAGTCTTATGTAGCGGAGGAAAGTTAGATAAAAGTCTTAAGTAGCGGAGGACAGTTAGATAAAAGTCTTATGTAGCGGAGGACAGTTAGGTAAAAGTCTTAAGTAGCGGAGGACAGTTAGATAAAAGTCTTATGTAGCGGAGGACAGTTAGATAAAAGTCTTATGTAGCGGAGGACAGTTAATAAAAGTCTTATGTAGCGGAGGACAGTTAGATAAAAGTCTATGTAGCGGTGGACAGTTAGATTAAAAGTCTAATGTAGCGGAGGACAGTTAGGTAAAAGTCTTATGTAGCGGAGGACAGTTAGATAAAAGTCTTATGTAGCGGAGGACAGTTAGATAAAAGTCTTATGTAGCGGAGGACAGTTAGATAAAAGTCTTAAGTAGCGGAGGACAGTTAGATAAAAGTCTTATGTAGCGGAGGACAGTTAGGTAAAAGTCTTAAGTAGCGGAGGACAGTTAGATAAAGTCTTATGTAGCGGAGGACAGTTAGATAAAGTCTTATGTAGCGGAGGACAGTTAGGTAAAAGTCTTATGTTTTATTTTTATTTTTTTATTTTTTTTTTTCACCTTTATTTAACCAGGTAGGCTAGTTGAGAACAAGTTCTCATTTGCAACTGCGACCTGGCCAAGATAAAGCATAGCAGTGTGAACAGACAACACAGAGTTACACATGAGTAAACAATAAACAAGTCAATAACATGTAGAAAAAAAAGAGAATCATATATACAATGTGTGCAAAAGGCATGAGGTAGGCAATAAATCGAATAATTACAATTTAGCAGATTAACACTGGAGTGATAAATCATCAGATGAACATGTGCAAGAAGAGATACTGGTGTGCAAAAGAGCAGAAAAGTAAATAAATAAAAGCAGTATGGGGGGTGAGGTAGGTAAATTGGGTGGGTAGTTTACAGATGGACTATGTACAGCTGCAGCGATCGGTTAGCTGCTCGGATAGCAGATTTTTAAAGTTGTTGAGGGAGATAAAGTCTCCAACTTCAGAGATTTTTGCAATTCGTTCCAGTCGCAGGCAGCAGAAGAACTGGAAGGAAAGGCGTCCAAATGAGGTTTTAGCTTTAGGGATGATCAGTGAGATACACCTGCTGAAGCGCGTGCTGCGGGTGGGTGTAGCCATCGTGACCAGTGAACTGAGATAAGGCGGCACTTTACCTAGCATAGCCTTGTAGATGACCTGGAGCCAGTGGGTCTGACGACGAACATGTAGCAGGCCAGCCGACTAGGGCATACAGGTCGCAGTGGTGGGTCGTATAAGGTGCTTTAGTAACAAAACGAATGGCACTGTGTAAACTGCATCCAGTTTGCTGAGTAGAGTGTTGGAAGCTATTTTGTAGATGACATCGCCGAAGTCGAGGATCGGTAGGATAGTCAGTTTTACTAGGGTAAGTTTGGCGGCGTGAGTGAAGGAGGCTTTTTTGCGGAATAGAAAGCCGATTCTTGATTTGATTTTGGATTGGAGATGTTTGATATGAGTCTGGAAGGAGAGTTTTGCAGTCTAGCCAGACACCTAGGTACTTATAGATGTCCAACATTCTAGGTCGGAACCGTCCAGGGTGGTGATGCTAGTCGGGCGTGCGGGTGCAGGCAGCGAACGGTTGAAAAAGCATGCATTTGGTTTTACTAGCGTTTAAGAGCAGTTGGAGGCCACGGAAGGAGTGTTTATGGCATTGAAGCTCGTTTGGAGGTTAGATAGCACAGTGTCCAAGGAAGGCCGGAAGTATATAGAATGGTGTCGTCTGCGTAGAGGTGGATCAGGGAATGCCCGCAGCAAGAGCAACATCATTGATGTATACAGAGAAAAGAGTCGGCCCGAGAATTGAACCCTGTGGTACCCCCATAGAGACTGCCAGAGGACCGGACAACATGCCCTCCGATTTGACACACTGAACTCTGTCTGCAAAGTAGTTGGTGAACCAGGCAAGGCAAGTCATTAGAAAAAACCGAGGCTACTGAGTCTGCCGATAAGAATATGGTGATTGACAGAGTCGAAAGCCTTGGCCAGGTCGATGAAGACGGCTGCACAGTAATGTCTTTTATCGATGGCGGTTATGATGTCGTTTAGTACCTTGAGCGTGGCTGAGGTGCACCCGTGACCGGCTCGGAAACCGGATTGCACAGCGGAGAAGGTACGGTGGGATTCGAGATGGTCAGTGATCTGTTTGTTGACTTGGCTTTTCGAAGACCTTAGATAGGCAGGGCAGGATGGATATAGGTCTGTAACAGTTTGGGTCCAGGGTGTCTCCCCCTTTGAAGAGGGGGATGACCGCGGCAGCTTTCCAATCCTTGGGGATCTCAGATGATACGAAGGAGAGGTTGAACAGGCTGGTAATAGGGGGTGCGACAATGGCGGCGGACAGTTTTCAGAAATAGGGGGTCCAGATTGTCAAGCCCAGCTGATTTGTATGGGTCCAGGTTTTCCAGCTCTTTCAGAACATCTGCTATCTGGATTTGGGTAAAGGAGAAGCTGGGGAGGCTTGGCGAGTAGCAGCGGGGGGGCGGGGCTGTTGGCCAAGGTTGGAGTCGCCAGGAGGAAGGCATGGCCAGCCATTGAGAAATGCTTGTTGAAGTCTTCGATTATCACGGATTTATCGGTGGTGACCGTGTTACCTAGCCTCAGTGCAGTGGGCAGCTGGGAGGAGGTGCTCTTGTTTCTCCATGGACTTTACAGTATCCCAGAACTTTTTGGAGTTAGAGCTACAGGATGCGAATTTCTGCTTGAAAAAGCTGGCCTTTGCTTTCCTGACTGACTGCGTGTATTGGTTCCTGACTTCCCTGAACAGTTGCATATCGCGGGGGCTCTTCGATGCTATTGCAGTTCGCCACAGGATGTTTTTGTGCTGGTCGAGGGCAGTCAGGTCTGGAGTGAACCAAGGGCTATATCTGTTCTTGGTTCTGCATTTTTGAACGGAGCATGCTTGTCTAATATGGTGAGGAAGTAACATTTAAAGAATGACCAGGCATCCTCAACTGACGGGATGAGGTCAATATCCTTCCAGGGTACCCGGGCCAGGTCGATTAGAAAGGCCTGCTCGCAGAAGTGTTTTAGGGAGCGTTTGACAGTGATGAGGGGTGGTCGTTTGACCGCGGACCCGTGGCGGATACAGGCAATGAGGCAGTGATCGCTGGAGATCTTGATTGAAGACAGCAGAGGTGTATTTGGAGGGCAGGTTGGTCAGGATAATGTCTATTAGGGTGCCCATGTTTACGGATTTAGGGTTGTACCTGGTGGGTTCCTTGATGATTTGTGTGAGATTGAGGGCATCAAGCTTGGATTGTAGGACTGCCGGGTGTTAAGCATATCCCAGTTTAGGTCACCTAACAGAACAAACTCTGAAGCTAGATGGGGAGCGATCAATTCACAGATGGTGTCCAGGGCACAGCTGGGAGCTGAGGGGGTCGGTAGCAGGCGGCAACAGTGAGAGACTTATTTCTGGAGAGATTAATTTTTAAATTAGAAGTTCGAACTGTTTGGGCATAGACCTGGAAAGTATGACAGAACTTTGCAGGCTATCTCTGCAGTAGATTGCAACTCCTCCCCTTTGGCAGTTCTATCTTGACGGAAAGTGTTATAGTTGGGTATGGAAATCTCAGAATTTTTGGTGGCCTTCCTGAGCCAGGATTCGGACACGGCAAGGACATCAGGATTGCAGAGTGTGCTAAAGCGGTGAGTAAGGCAAACTTAGGGAGGAGGCTTCTGATGTTGACATGCATGAGGCCAAGGCTTTTTCGATCGCAGAAGTCAACAAAGAGGGTGACTGGGGACATGCAGTCTTATGTAGCGGAGGACAGTTAGATAAAAGATCTTATGTAGCGGAGGACAGTTAGATAAAAGTCTTATGTAGCGGAGGACAGTTAGGTAAAAGTCTTATGTAGCAGAGGTTATTTGAAATCATGCTCTAGTGATATATTGTCCCTAAGTTTCTCTCAATTATCACCCGTGACGATCAGGAGAAGGGTTCGATCCCCGCTAGTTACACTTACCCTGTGTCCTGGAAGTCTCTGAGTCCCTCCTGTCTGTCCCACCACGAAGTGAACATCGGCCATCAACTCATTGTTGAACATCACAGAATTTCTAAAAAACAGACCAGAGGAAGATCAAAGTATACCTTTTACCTGTGCTGTATGCTAAGAGTAACTCTCATACACTACATGACAAACAGTATGTGGACACCTGCTCGTCCAACATCTCATTCCAAAATCATTGGTATTAATATGGAGTTGATCTGCCCTTTGCTGCTGTAACAGCCTCCACTCTTCTAGGAAGGCTTTCCACTAGGTCACTAGATTATATTCAGCCACAAGAGCACGGGCAGAGTCGGTGTTCCAATTCATAACAAAGTTGAGAAATGGGGTTGAAAAAAGGGCCATCCCAAAACTGTTGCTACAAAGTTGGAAGCATAAAATCGTTTAGAATGTCATTGTATGCTGTAGCGTTAAGATTTCCCTTCACTGGAACTAAGGGGCCCGAACCATGAAAAACAGCCCCAGACCGTTTTTCCTGATCCACCAAACTTTACAGTTGGCACTATGCATTGGGGCAGTTAGCATTGTCTTGGCATCCATCAAACCCAGACTCGGTTGCCAGATGGTGAAGCGTGACTCATCACTCCAGAGAACACGTTTCCACTGCTCCAGAGTCCAATGGAGGTGGCGCTTTACACCACTCCAGCCAACGCTTGGCATTGCGCATGGTTATCTTAGTTTTGTATGCGGCTTCTCGGCTACGGAAACCTAATGCATGAAGCTCCCGACGAACAACTGTTGTGCTGACGTTGCTTTCAGATGCAGACCTCGGTAGTGAGTGTTGCAACCGAGGACAGACAATTTTTACACGCTACGCGCTTCAGCCCTCAGCGGTCCTGTTCTGTGAGCTTGTGTGACCTATCACTTCGCAGCTGAGCCGTTGTTGCTCCTAGACATTTTCACTTCACAATAACAGCACATACAGTTGACCGGGGCAGCTCTAGCAGGGCAGAACTTTGACGAACTGACTTGGAAAGGTGGCATCCTATGACATTGCCACAAACTGGAGACCACATTCTCGGAGGCAGCGTTCATTGTTGCGGGGGACTTTAACAAAAGTAATTTGAGAACCATGCTCCCAAATTATTACCAACACATCAACTGTCTAACTCGTAGAAATTCTACCCTTGACCACTGTTGCACACCTTTCGACATGGATATAAGCCCCTCTCCCGTCCTCCTTTCGTAAAATCTGACCACGACTCCATCTTGCTTCTCCCCGCCTACAAGAGGGAAGTTCCGGTGATCAAGTCTGTACAGCATTGGTCCGACCAATCAGAATTCACGCTCCAAAACGGTTTTGATCACGTGGACTGGAATATGTTCCCGTGTCGCCTCTGAAGATAATATCAATGAATACACCGACTCAGTCACCGGATTCATCAAAAAAATGAATAGATGACGTGATACCGATAGTATCTTTCAAAACATACCCAAATCAAAAAAACATGTATTGATAGAAGCCTTGTAGGAAAAACTGAAGAGATAGATGCTGTTTATAAACAGGGAAAGGTGACCGAGACAATAGTTTGGTTCAACAGTCGCAAATGTGCAATTCAGAGGGGTCGAACACAAGGCGTGTGTTGCAGGGGCTCCGAACGATCATAGATTACAAAAAGAAAGCACGGACACCAACACCCCTCTACCAGATGAGCTAACCCCTTCCAATGACATTCATCACTGTTGCAGTTGTAAATACAGTGCCTTCAGTAAGTATTCAGACACATTTTGTTACATTACAGCCTTATTCTAAAATGTATTAAATCGTTTTTTCCCTCATCAATATACACACAATAGTCCATAATGACAAAGCGAAAACAGGTTTTCAGAAATGTTTGTAAATGGCTGGGCAGAGGCTTGTTTCCCAAAGCCACTCCTGCATTGTCTTGGCTGTGTACTTAGAGTCGTTGTCCTGTTGGAAGGTGAACCTTCACCCCAGTCGGAGGTCCTGAGCGCTCTGGAGTAGGTTTTCATCAATGATCTCTCAGTACTTTGCTCCATTCCTCTTTCCCTCGTCTCCCAGTCCCCAATGCTGAAAAATATCCCCACATCATGATGCTGCCACCACCATGCTTCACCGTGGGGATGGTGCCAGGATTCCTACAGACATGAGGCTTGGCATTTAGGCCAGAATTATTCCCTGGTCGCTGCTCTAGAGGATGCTGAGGTTACGGTATGAGTCCCTGGTCTCTGCTCTAGAAGATGCTGAGGTTACAGTATGAGTCCCTGGTCTCCATTCTAGAAGATGCTGAGGTTACATTACAGTATGAGTCCCTGGTCTCTGCTCTAGAAGATGCTGAGGTTACGGTATGAGTCCCTGGTCTCTGCTCTAGAAGATGCTGAGGTTACATTACAGTATGAGTCCCTTGGTCTCCTCTCTAGAAGATGCTGAGGCTTAACATTACAGTATGAGTCCCTGGTCTCCTCTCTAGAAGATGCTGGAGGTTAACAGTATGAGCTCCCTGGTCTGCTTGCTCTAGAAGATGCTGAGGTTCGGTTATGGAGTCCCTGGTCATCTGCTCTAGAAAGATGCTGAGGTTACCATTACAGTATGATTTCCTGTCTCTGCTCTAGAAGGATTGCCGGATGGTACGGTATTGATTCCCTGGTCCCTCTCTAAGAAAGCTGGAATATGAGTCCAATCTGTAATAGTTGTTATGTCACCTACCTCTGGTATAATGAGTTAGTTAGTGTCACCTACCTCTGGTATATGAGTTAGTTAGTGTCACCTACCTCTGGTATATGGAGTTAGTTAGTTGTCCCTACCTCTGGTATATGAGTTAGTTAGTGTCACCTACCTCTGGTTATATTAGTTATAGTGTCACCTACCTCTGGTTTATGAGTTAGTAGTGCCACCTACCTCTGGTATATGAGTTAGTTTAGTGACACCGACCTCTGGTATATGAGTTAGTTAGTGTCACCTACCCTTGTGGTTAATGAGTGAGTTAGTTAGTTGTCACCTACCTCTGGTTTATGAGTTAGTTAGCCTACCTACCTGGTATATGAGTTAGAGTGTCACCTACCTCTGGTATATGAGTTAGTTAGTGTCACCTACCTTGGTTTATGAGTAGTTAGTTAGTGTCACCTAACCTCGGTTTATGAGTTAGTTAGTGTCACCTACCTCTGGTATATGAGTTAGTTAGTGTCACCTACCTCTGGTATATGAGTTAGTTAGTGTCATACGACCATCTGCGTATATGAGTAGTTAGTGTCACCTACCTCTCCAGTATATGAGTTAGTTAGTTAGTGTCACCTATCTTCTCTAGTATGAGTTAGTTAGTTAGTGTCACTATGAGTTAGTTAGTTAGTGTCACCTACTCTTAGTTAGTTAGTTATTCACCTACCTCTAGTTAGTTAGTTAGTGTCCACCTACCTCTCTAGTTAGTTATGTAGTGTCACCTGTCTCTCTAGTATAGTTAGTTAATGTCACCTATCTCTCTAGTATAATAGTTAGTTATTAGGTCACCTACCTCTAGTTAGTTAGTTGTGTCACCTACCTCTCTAGTATATTAGTTTAGTTAGTGTCACCTACCTCTCTAGTTAGTTAGTTAAGTCACCATCTCTCTAGGTAATTAGTAGTAGTTAGTGTCACCCCCTCTCTAGTTAGTCAGTTAGTAGTTAGTTAGTTCACCTACCTCTGGTATATGAGTTAGTTAGTTAGTTTCACCTACCTCTCTCGTTAGTAGAGTACAGCCCCTGCCAGTTACAGTTCTGAATGGTATTGTTGTATTCAGGTTCTGTTGTTGAACTCAGCACTGTGGTGGTGGACGATCCTTCACCCTGCTTCTAGTGCTAGGGAAAATATCTGCCATCTTCTTTTTCTTCTTTAGGGTAATGATCTCATAACACACCGGAGGCAGCTTGGACCCGGGTACTGCCCCCGCAGCGGCTGCCGCTGTTTACTTCTTTTTGGAGCTCTTAGAGCTCGGTGACTTTGCTTCTGACGGACTCTGGGAGCATCAAGAGGAAGGTCAGACATTTCATGTTCCGGCCCTTAGCATCCACCATGAGTGTGTTGTCCCGCCGAGCAGTAGGAGTGTATGCAGAGGGGGGGTGCTCCGACAGGACAGGACAGTGGAGAGCAAAGGGCAAAGAGTCAGTCAGTCAGAAATCCTCCTCCTACTGTATCGTTGGTTCATCTTTTAGGAAGCAGACAGTCACACAGTCACAGGGTTATCCTGCACTGTCTCTCTTCTCCTTCACTTTACTCAAGGAAACAGAAAGGTAGAATCTAATGCTTTTTCTGGAGAAGATAGATAGGATGATGGATGATTCAAAGGAACTTTTCTTTTCCTCCAGTTGTCCTTTTAAGTTTGATCTGGTGACAGACGGTCTAGTTGGGTACCCATCGCTTATTGGTCCCAGATACCGTACCAATGAAGTCCTTAGTGAAATCACTCTCCTCTCTCTTCTATCTCCTCTTTCCTCTCTCCTCCGGTGAGTGCTGGCCGTGACAGCCAAGAGATTTAGTGCAGCTGCAGTCGTCCTAAGGCAGACAGCCTGCTTTCTCTTTCTCTTTCTTTCTCTTTATCTCTCTATCTCTATCTGTTCTTTCTCTCTATGCTTATCTCTTTCTCTTTCTCTTTATCTCTCTATCTGTTCTTTCTCTCTATGCTTATCTCTTTCTCTCGCTGTTTCTCCCTCTCTTTCTCTCCCGTTTACCTCTCTCCTTCTCCTCTCTGTAGCTCAGGTCCTGTCTCTCCCGCAGGATGCTCTGTGTAAGCAGCTCCGGTGTCTGTGCTACACTCTGCTCGCTTCCTCCTGTATTCTGCTGACTACAGCAGATGAATGGATGAGGATGAGGATGAAGAGAGAGAGAGAGAGAATGAGATAACCCCCACCACCACCACCACCACCACCACCACCAAGCATCCTCATCAACGTCAGCCAATAGGCAGACGCGGGATCCCTGATTGGCTGTTGCAACTGAGTGCGGTACAGTGCCTACTAGGATATGCTAAGTCAACTCCTTCTATTTAAAGTGACAACCGTGGCCCCCTGAGAATGATATATGGCTGCACCCTATTCACTTTTTAGTGCACTACTTTGGACAGAGGTCTCTGGTCAAAACTAGTGCACTTGTGTAGGGAATAGGGTGCCATTTGGGATGCTTCTCCTAAATATACATCAGATTTTTTATATTTTAAATATTGTAAATAATAAGACAGGGCATTTTTACTAGGATTACATGTCAGGAATTGTGAAAAACTGAGTTTAAATGTATTTGGCTAAGGTGTATGTCAACTTCCGACTTCAACTGTACATATGACTTGTTACATTGTAAATACTAAAGGGCAATGCTGATCTAAGAGACCTTTGTCAGAATTTGCTTAATTTATGCATGCCTGGTCAATTATATTTTTTCATAACGAAATTGTACATTATAATATGATGCTGAACTGAATGTATAAAGAGCTGCATGCACAGTGCCGTCTTTAAATTGTTGCTTTTATTGACCTTTAATAACAGGGTCAATTAAGCTTTCGTTGAATTTAAGGTTAGTATATTTACATAGTCATTTAATAAGGACATATGGAGAGAGGAGATTAAAATGTTTTAATATCTGTCATTAATGATTCATCTGTATTTAGCACCTCTCCAGGAGATGGGAGTCGAAAAGAGAAAACACAGAAGGCTGTAGAAAACACCTGTCTCCGGATTACATCTTCAAACTAAAGGGTAACCATGGCATCCGCGACAGAGAGGGAGAAACGTTCATCCATGTAAACGGGTAAGAGAGTCTAGCTAGCTACATTTTCTGATATTATATGTTTTCATTGCAAGTTGAAGCGTACTATTAGCTAGATAGCTAACGTTAACTGGCAGGCTTGCTAGCTAACATTATGTGTATGATCTGTGTAGTAATATTACTCGCATCTCAGAAAGAGATTTTCACTGCTAGTTATAGCTTAGCTAGCTAACATTGAACCTAGTTGGTTAACTTTAATTATCTGCAGATTCATGCATGGAGTACCGTTTGGATTACGGTTCCTTGTTTAACTAGCTAGCTATGTCTAAACAAAAGACTCCACTATGCAAGTAACAATTTCACTGTACCGTTTACATGTGATGAATAAACGTTGATTTAATTTAATATAGTGTTTGTTTACAAGAGACGGTATAGCGAAGTATAGCATGACCTGCACCAAAGTCAAATTAGGATATAACGTTAGGCCAACAAGACAGTGTCCACTTTATAAAAGTCTCTGGTAGAATGCCCAGCTTTTATTTGTCACACTCACAACCATGAGCTATTTTCTGTAATTAGCTCACCATTAACTTGTAAATAATGATCTTGTGTTGAGTTTATTGTCCTGTAATAAAGAATAAAATTAGCTAAAGTTAAGATGTTGTCAGCTATGGTCATTATGTGAACCAGCTAACTTAACTAATAAGCTAGAAATAAACCAAAACATTGTTTAGTTGCCTGGTTTGTCTGGTTTGCTAGTTTGACATATCCTAAATTCACATTTAAATGGATTAGTTGGTGTTAAAATACACCAGGGAAAAAGAGTAGGTCGAAAGGGGGGTGAGTGTAACGGATGTGAAATGGCTAGCTAGTTAGCGGTGGTGCGAGCTAGCAGCCTTTCAGTTGGTTACGTCACTTGCTCTGAAACCTAGAAGTAGTGTTTCCCCTTGCTCTGCAAGGGCCGCGGCTTTTGTGGAGCGATGGGTAACGACGCTTCGTGGGTGACTGTTGTTGATGTGTGCAGAGGGTCCCTGGTTCGCGCCCGGGTCGGGGCGAGGGGACGTAAAGTTAAACTGTTACATTGATGCTGTTGACCCGGATCACTGGTTGCCGCGGCTTTTGTGGAGCGATGGGTAACGACGCTTCGTGGGTGACTGTTGTTGATGTGTGCAGAAGGTCCCTGGTTCGCGCCCAAGGTCGGGGCGAGGGGACGCACTAAAGTTATACTGTTACATTGGGACAAATGCCGACAACATCCAGTGAAATTGAAGGGCGTGCAATTCAAATAAATAATTGTAATATTTAACATTCATGAACATACCTTATATCATTTAAAAGCTTAAATTCTTGTTAATCTAACTGTGTTGTCTGATTTACAAAAGGCTTTACGGCGAAAGCATACCATTCGATTGTCTGAGGACGGCGCCCCACATCAACATATTTTACAACCAGCACAGGCTTCACTAAATCACAAATAGCGATTAAATAAATCACTTACCTTTGAATATCTTCCTCTGTTTCCAATCCCAAGGGTCTCAGCTACAACATGAATTTTCGTTCTGTTAGATAAAATCCTTCTTTATATTAGAAAAAGTCAGTTTATTTGGCGCCATCGATTTCAGTAATACACTCGTTCAACATGCAGACAAAGGAGTCCAAAAAGCGAGTCAAACAACGTTTCTATTTAATCCTAAAATGTAAATAAACTATAATATTTCATACGGAAAGTAGTATGTTCAATAGGAAAGGAATATTAGTAAGCACGCAGGGCGCCCTCTCCCGCCGGAAGACTGATATTGTTCCTGTGCTCTTCTCACCAAAACTGCAAATTCTTGTTCATTTTTCAAAAAACAAGCCTGAAACATTGAATAAAGACTGTTGACATCTTGTGGAAGCCATAGAAATTGCAATCTGGGAGACGGATTTACATAGGAACAATAGGAACCCATTATAAGAGCCTGGGAGCTCCATAAAATATATTTTGTGGTTGGATTTTATTCGGATTTTCGCCTGCCATATAAATTCTGTTATTGTCTCAGAAATTATTTTAACATTATTTGAACAGTTTTTAAAACTTCAAAGTGTTTTCTATCCAATGCTACCAATTATATGCATATCCTGGCTTCTGGGCCTAAGTATCAGGCATTTTACTTTGGGCACGTCCGTCAGGCGGAAATTCAGTAAACTAGAACCTATCCCTAACAAGATTTAAACTCAGTGCTTAATTTGTAAATCAGGAGATCCCGGTACACATAGTGAGCACAAGAGAGGGGGTTATCCAGGGGGCTCTGGGGTACTGGAACACATAGTGAGCACAAGAGAGGGGGTTATCCAGGGGGCTCTGGGGTACTGGAACACATAGTGAGCACAAGAGAGGGGGTTTATCCAGGGGGCTCTGGGGGTACTGGAACACATGAGTGAGCACAGATGAGGGGGTTATCCCCCCGGCTCTGGGGTACTGGAACACATAGTGAGCACAAGAGAGGGGGTTTATCCAGGGGCTCTGGGGTACTGGAACACATAGTGAGCACAAGAGAGGGGGTTATCCAGGAGGCTCTGGGGTACTGGAACACATAGTGAGCACAAAGAGGGGGTTACCAGGGGGTCTGAGTTACTGGAACACATAGTGAGCAAAAGAGAGGGGGTTACCAGGGGCTCTGAGGTCGGCAACACATAGTGAGCACAAGAGAGGGGGTTATCCAGGGGGCTCTGAG
The DNA here is from genome assembly GCF_002910315.2 of Salvelinus sp. IW2-2015. NCBI lineage: Eukaryota > Metazoa > Chordata > Actinopteri > Salmoniformes > Salmonidae > Salvelinus > Salvelinus sp. IW2-2015. The sequence continues at coordinate 95,338 of NW_019943869.1, forward strand.
GTATGGAACACATAGTGAGCACAAGAGAGCGGGGTTTCCGGGGGCTCTGGGGTACTGGCAACACATAGTGAGCACAAGAAGAGGGGGTTATCCCAGGGGCTCGAGGTATAACATATGAGGACAAGAGAGGTATCCAGGGGGCTCTGGGGTACTGGAACACATAGTGAGCACAGAGAGGGGGTTATCCCAGGGCTCTGGGTACTGGAAACATAGTGAGCACAAATGAGGGGGTTTACAGGGGCGTCTGGGGTACCGCAACACTAGTGAGCAAAAGAGAGGGGTGTTATCCAAGAGGTCTGAGGTCCGCGGAACACATAGTGAGACAAGAAGAGGGGTTCACTCAGGGGCTGAGGTACTGCAACAATAGTGAGCACAAGAGCAGGGGGTTACGGCTCTGAGGTGGCAATTGCCAGGGTAGGCTTGGTAAAACATAGTGAGCACAAGAGAGGGGTTCCAGGGGGCTCTGAGGTACTGGCAAACCATAGTGCAGAAAGAGAGGGGTTTCCCGGGCTCAGAGTACCGAACACATAGTGAGCAACAAGAGAGGGGTTATCCCAGGGCTCTGAGGTATTGGAAACACACAAGTGAGCCAAGAAGACGGGGATGGTCTGATACTGAAACCAGTAGACACAAGGTTTTTCAGCTCCATGTAGCCTAATGTCTATGGTGGTGAAACAAACAGCTCTTCTCCATGTCAAGCCCTACTGTCTATGTGGTGAAACAGACACATCGTCTCCAAAGCTGATTAATTCAAAGCAGTTATTTAGACCCCACTGCAGAACACCCGCGGTACGTAAACTATTGTATCCATAGAGTGGTTTCTTAATAAGTTAGTAAGCTGATGTTTAATTCATATAATACAGAAACAAAACCTATGCATATCTAACTCCCTTCATGTGCCATAATCGAGGACACAGATACATTTCACAGTACTAATTTCAACCAGTGAGAATGTGGAAATGTTTTATTGAAAAGTAAAGTTATTTCCAGGTGTTATAAATACATAATACATGAATTAGAATTATATATTATAGAATATATGTAATATATTTAAATCTACAGTTTCAAATTGTTACTTCAATGCACATATTGTCAGTCCCTGCCCCCCCCACGACCCGGGCTTACGGGGCCAGCTGCCTGCTTCATTTTTCCTGCATCATCATGCACAATCTTCCTCCCGTCACGCGCATAGCGTTATGACTCACTGGACTCACTGCATCACACTGTTGATTCTCCCCTATATGTGTCAGTTCCCAGCTCTGTTTCTCATGCTGTACACCTGGATCACTCATACCTGTCTTATTTCCTCCCTAATGTGTCAGTCCCCCAGCTCTGTCCTCACTGCTGACTCACTCTGGACATCCTCATTCTGTTTAATTTCTCCCCTATTATGTGTCAGTTCCCCAGCTCTTTCCTCACTGCTGGACTCACCTGGACCTTCAGCCATCCACCCGTGTTTCATCCTTACTCTCCCATTATATTGTTGTCAGTTTCCGCTCAGCTTTCTTTCTCACTGCTGGATCACCGGACCTCTCGCTCAACCTGTTTTATTCTCCCCCTATGTTGGTCAGTTCCCCAGCATCTGTTCCTGCACTGCTGACTCACCTGGACTCATCTATCACCTTTTATTTTCCTCCCTATATGTGTCAGTTCCCCAGCTTGGTTCCTCACTTTGCTTGGCGATTTCCAAACCATGACCACTCATCACCTGTGTTATTCCTCCCCTATATTGTGTCAGTTCCCCAGCTCTAGTTCCTCACTGCTGACTCACCTTGACTCAACTCATCACCTGTTTTTTCCTCCCCTTTATTGTGTCAGTTGCCCGTCGTTCCCACTCTGGACTCACTGATCGACTCTCCACCTGCTATTTTCCTCCTGATATGTGTCAGTTACCCCACTCCTGTTCCTCACGCTGACTCACCTGACTCACCATCACCTGTTTATTTCCTCCCTTAGAGTTGTCAAGTTCCCCAGCTCTGTCCTCACCTGACTCCCTGACTCACTCATCACCTGTTTATTTCACCCTCCACTCATATGTGTCAGTCCTCAGCTCGTTCCTCACCTGCTGGACTCACCTGACTCACTCTCACCTGGTTTATTTATCCATCCCCTACTATGTGTACTCACGCCAGCCATGTTCCTCACTCGTCCTTACTTCACCTGATCACATCAACCTTGTTTATTCTTCCACATATAAGTGCATTCCGCCTGCTAACCTGTCCCACTCTGACTCACCTGACTTCACTCCCAATCACCGTGTTATTCTCTCTCCCTATATTTCAGTTCCCAGCTCTGTACTCTACACTCTGACATCACTGGACACTCATCACCGGTTATTTCCTCCCCTATCAGTCCAGCTGTCCACTGCTACTATCCTGACTCCCATGTTATACCATACTACCAGCTTCCCTCACCACTGCATCATCGTATTCCTCCATTCCTTCCAGCCTGACCTCACTAACTTTCTAACCACTGATCCTATACCTTTGTCCACTCCACTATATTGTTCCAGTTCCCCCAGCTCTGTCTCCTCAACTGCTTACTCACCTGACCTCATCTCATACCTGTTATTTCACTCCCCTATATGTTCAGTTCCCCCACTCGTGTTCCTCACTGCTGACTCACCTGACTCACTCGATCACCTGTTTTTTATCCTCCCCTTAAATTGTCATTCCCCAGCTCTGTTCCTCACGCTGGATCTCACCTGGACTCACTCATCACTGGTTTATTTCCTCCCCTATATGTGTCATTCCCCAGCTCTTTTCCTCACTGCTGGACTCACCTGATCTCACTTTTCATCACCTGTTAATTTCTCCCTTATGTGTCAGTTCCCCAGCTCGTTCCTCACTGCGACTCACCTGGATCTCAAATCAATCCCTGTTTATTTCCTCCCTATATTTCGTTCCCCGCTCTGTTCCTCACGCTGGATCACCGACTCACTCATCACCTTTTATTTTCCTCCCCTACTATGTGCAGCCCCCTGTTCATCAAGCTCTGGGACTCACCTGACTCACTCATCACCTTTTATTTCCTCCCATTATATTTCGTGTCAGTCAACTTAGTGTCTTCACTGTTGGCACTCCCTGGACTCACTCACCCCGTTTATTTCCTTCTTCCCTATAATGTGCCAGTCCTCCCAGCTCTGTTCCTACTGCTCCCTGCACTCCACTTCTATCAACCTTTGATTTTCTCCCTATTTTCGTCGCTCCCTATGACTCCCTGCATTGTTATCCCCACGACGCACCATCTCTTCCTCACTGCTCGATCTCACTGACTCCACATACATCAGCTGTTTAATTTCCTCCCATATGTGTTCAGTTCCCCCAGCTCTCTTACTCACTGTGCCTCACCTGACTCTACTCACACCTTTTTTTCTCCCTATTATTTAGTTCCACCTAGACTCTTCCTCACTGCTGGACTCACCTGGACCTCACTCAAAACCTTTATTTCCTCCCCTAGTATGTGTCATTCCCAGCTCTTGTTCCTCACTGTGGACTCCACCTGACTCAACCATACCTTTTCATTTCCCCCTATATGTTGTCAGTTCCCCGCTCTGTTCCTCACTCTGACCACCTGGACTCACTCATCAACCTGTTCTATTCCCCCCTATCATGCGTCAGTTCCCCCAGCTCTGTTCCTCGACTGCTCTCACCCTGGATCTCACCTGACTCACTATCACCTGTTATTTCTCCCCTTATATGTGTCCCATTCCACCCACTCTGTTCCTCCACTGCTCTGTATCTCACCTGATCCTCACTAAATCACCTGTTATTTCCCTCCTCATATGATTGTCATTCCCCCAGCTCTGTTCCTCACCGGCTGGACTCCACCTGGATCTCACTCATCACTGGTTGATTCCTCCCCTATATGTGTAGTTCCCCAGCCTTTTCCTCACTGCTTGGATCTCACCTGACCCACTCATCACTGTTTATTCTCTCTCCCTCATATATGTGTTCATATTCCCCAGCTCTCTGTCCCTCACTGCTGGACTCACCTGACCATCTCAATCACCTGGTTTATTTCCTCCCCTATAATGTTCAGTTCCTCCCAGCTCTGTTTCTCATGCTGACTCGGACTCACTCATACACCTGTTTATTTCCTCCCCAAATTTCAGTTCCCAGCTCTGTTCTCACTGCTGACTCAACCTGGACTCCCCATCACCTTTTATTCCTCCCCTATATGTGTCAATTCCCCAGCTGCTGTTCCTCACTCTGACTCACCTGGACTCCCATCACCTCTGTTTTATTTACCTCCCTCAATATGTTCAGTTCCCACACGCTCTGTTCCTCACTGCTGACTCACCTGGACTCACTCATCCAGGGA
>NW_019943869.1:100253-116673 GCF_002910315.2 Salvelinus sp. IW2-2015
GGACTGACACATATAGGGGAGGTAATAACAGGTGATGGGTGGTCCAGGTAGAGTCACAGCCAGTGGGAACAGAGCTGGGAATGACACATATGGGGGAGGTAATAACAGGTGATGGGTGACGTGCAGGTGAGTCCAGCAGTGGGGAACAGAGCTGGAACTGCACACATTAGGGGGTAATATACAGGTGATGGGTGAGTACAGGTAGAGTCCAGCAGGCGGGAAACAGAGGTGGAACTGACACAATATAGCGGGAGGTCAGAGTTATACACGTGATGGTGATGAAGTCAGGTGAGTCCAGCCAGTGAGGCACAGAGTGTGGAACTGACACATTATAGGGAAGAGGTAAATAAGCAGGTGATGGGTGAGTACAGGTGAGCTCCGCAGCGGGGAACAGGTGGAACTGACACATAGTAGGAAGAGTAATAACAGGTGATGGTGAGTCAGGTGAGATCCAGGCAGGGGGAACAGAGCTGGGAACTGACCATATAGGAGGAGGTATAACAGGTGATGGGTTACCAGTGGTTCCAGCATGGGACAGAGCTGGAATGACACATTTTAGGGAAGGTAATCACAGGTGGATGGGTGAGTCCAGGGTGGTCCAGCAGCGGGGACAAGAGCTGGGAACTGACACTAATATAGGGAGGTATAACAGCGTGATGGGTGAGTACAGGTGGTCCAGGCAGTCGGGGAACAGAGCTGGGGAATGAACACATATAGGAGAGGGTTAATATACATGGTGATGGGTGAGTACCAGGTAGTCTCGCGCGGGGACAGAGGCTGGCGACTGACACATATAGGGAGGTAAGTAACAGTGATGGGTGATCCAGTGAGTCCAGCGACGGGCGAACAGAGCTGGGAACTGAACACATATAGGAGAGTAATAAAACAGGTGATGGGTGAGTACAGGTGATCCAGCAGTGGGAACCAAGAGGCGGGAAACTGACCTACATACGAGACGGTAATAAAACACGGTGCATGGGTGAGTCCAGGTGAGTCCAGCAGTGCCAGGGAACAGAGCTGGGAACTGACACATATAGGGGAGGTAATACAGGTGATGGGTGAGGTCCAGGTGAGTCCAGCAGCGGAACAGAGCTGGGAACTGACACATATAGGAGGTAATAACAGGTGAGGGTGAGTACAGGTGAGTCCAGCAGTGGGGAACGAGCTGGGAACTGACAACATATAGGGTAGATAAACAGGTGAGGTGGTGTATGGTAGCCAGGTGGCCAGCAGCAGGGAACTAGAGCTGGGACTGAACATATAGGGAGGGTATAACAGGTGATGGTGGAGTCCAGTGAGTCACAGCCAGGGGAACAGAGTGGAACTGGACACATATAGGAGAGGTAATTAACAGGTGATGGGTGAGTAGCAGGTGAGTCCAGCCAGTGGGAACAGAGCTGGGAAGTGAACATATAGGGGAGGTATAAAGGGTATGGGTTGAGTCCAGGTGAGGCGCAGCAGCAGGGGAACAAGCCGTGGGGAAACTGACACATATAGGGGAGGTAAATAACAGGTGATGGGTGAGTCCAGGGTTGAGTCACAGCAGGGGGAACAGAGCTTGGGAACTGCAACATTAGGGGAGGAATAACAGGTGATGGTGAGTACAGGTGATCCAGCAGAGGGAACCAGAGCTTGGGAACTGACACATATATAGGGGAGGAATAACAGGTGATGGGTGAGTCCAGTGGTCCAGCAGCAGGGACAGAGCTTGGGACTGACCACATATAAGTGGAGTAACAGTGATGGGGTGAGTTAAGGTGAGTCCCAGCAGTGGGGAACAGGCTGGGGAACTGACACATATAGGGAGGAAATAACAGGTGATGGGTGAGTCCAGGTGAGTCCACAGCAGGGGACAGAGCTGGGACATGACAACATATAGGAGGAGGTATAACGGTGAGGGTGTAGTACAGGGTGAGAGTCCAGCACGCGGGAACAGAGCTGGGCACGAGACACATACTAGGGGAGGAAATACAGGTGATGCGGTGAGCTACAGGTGGTTCCAGCAGCGGGAACCGAGCTGGGAACTGACACATATTAGGGAGGTACATAACAGGTTGATGGCGTGAGCTCAGTGAGTCAGCCAGGGGAACAGAAGCTGGGAACTGAACACATATAGGGAGGTAATAACAGGTGATGGGGTGAGTCACAGGTGAGTCCAGCAGTGGGAAACAGAGCTGGGAACTGACACATTAGGCGGAGGATAACAGGTGATTGGGTGAGTCACAGGGGTTGAGTCCAGGCAGCGGGAACAGAAGCTGGGAACTGACACATTATAGGAGAGGTATAAACAGGTGATGGGTGAGTCAGGTGAGTTTCCAAGCAGGGGGAACAGAGCTTGGGAACTGACTACATATAGGGGAGTAATAACAGGTGATGGGTGAGTCAGGTGAGCTCCAGCAGAGCAGGAAAGAGCTGGGAACTGAACACATATAGGGAGGTAATAACAGGTGATGGGTGAGTCAGGTGAAGTCCACCGTGGAACAGCGTAGCGCGTGACTCGCACAAAGGGAGAGTCACGATGGGTGAGCCAGTGGTCGCAGTGAACGGCTGAATATGTATACAGTGATGTAGGTCCGTGAGTCACGGGAACGAGCGGGACCGACACATTGGGGTTAACAGTGATGGTGCGTCCTCAAGAGAGCACTGAAGCACATCTAGGGAACGGGATGTGCAGTCGGTGGCCAGCCAGCGGGAAAAGCGGACAGACACAGGAGTTAGTATGGGTGAGCCAGGAGCATACCTGAGCGTGGAGGCAGCTGAGTGAAGTCATAGGAACCTGGTGCCTCATCGGGAAAGGGAAAAGCGGGGAAAAAAAATAAAATGTCGTGCCTGTGTCTTGTTAGTTTTAGTAATACAATAACCAAAATCTGGAAACCTTCTTCTTTCACCCATCATTCCTGCCATTCTTCACAGATGCAATGCAAAGTGGTCAACATCACTCCTCAACCTCGCCTAAGTACAGTTCACCCTAGTCCTTTTTCTTTATGGTCCTTTCAGCCCAGATCTGATTGCTGTCTTCTTCCAGGCACAAAACGCACTCGGTCTATTGCACACACAAGGAACAAAGAGTATGGGGAAAGCTCCCACACCTCATAGAAACTGCATGCACAGACCCATCAGACTTCAACCCATGCACAACCCATCAGACTTCAACCCATATGCACAACCCATCAGACTTCAACCCATGCACGAACCCATGCAGACTTCAACCCATGCACAACCCATGACTTCAACCCCATGCAAACCCATCAGACTTCAACCCATGCACAACCCATCGACCTCACCCATGCACACCCATCAGACTTCACCCATGCACAACATCAGACTTCAACCCCCATGCACAACCCATCAGACTTCCACCCATGCACAACCCATCAGACTTCAACCATGCACAACCCATCAGACTTCAACCATGCACAAACCATCAGACTTCACCCATGCACAACCCATCAGACTCAACCCATGCACACCCATTCAGACTTCACCCATGCACAACCCATCAGACTTCACCCATGCACAACCCATCAGACTTCACCCATGCACAACCCATCCGACTTCAACCATGCACACCCATCAGACTTCAGCACAATGGCGCCATTCCTGACGCACCTGGTTCAGCCGAAAACCCCGTTCCAGAACCAGCAGTCCTCCCAACCTTCTTACCCGCATCCCCCCTCACCTCTCCTGCCCAAGCAACGGCACCAGCCATCCATGCCTCCACAGCAAAATGACCTGAACAATTTCCAGGAGCCCCCCTGGCTCCGCAAACAGGAGCTGAGCCGGCTCCGATCCCTTCAAACACCTTCCTGTTGATAACGTGCCAGCCACTCCTCACCCAGCCTAAGATACTCTACCCTAGTCTTTTTACAGGCATTAGCTACACACCACACACACACACACACACACACACACACACACACACCACACCACACACACACACACACACCCACACACACACACACACACACACACACACACACACACACCACACACACACACCACACACACACACCACACCACACACACACACACACACACAGGAGGATGGTAGCTATTTCTTTCTACAGTGTAAATATCCCCAGTGGAGTAGATCTGGTAATGGACCGTTTCAGTTCTGTAACTGTAATCCCAAAGGGCCCGTCTGTGAATGGAGATATCTGAGGACGGTTCTTTGTAAAGTCTGGTATGGATAAATGGTACAGTATCATAAGCATTGAAACCGTGTGTCATACCTTTCCATTCATTCTAGTGATTACGATGAGCCCGTGCTCCTTGTGAACAACAGTTAGCCTGGTTCCCATGTGTTTCTGCTTAAGGGCAGAACTACACTGAAAATGTTGTTCCGGCAACATTGTTTGCAAACCTGAATCGGTGGGTACAACAGAGGAAGCTCGCTAATTGATTTAAAACTCAATTCATTTATTTAAACTTTGACATGCATTCTAGTCATCATTTATCTTAATTATACACTTTAGCAGATGCTTTATCCAAAGTGAGTGACAGTCATGCGTGCATACATTTTCATATGGGTTTTTCCAGCGGGAACCAAATCCAAATCTTTGCTGAAGAATTTAAACAATGTGGCAAATCAGGTGGAAATAAATAGTCAAACAAAAATAGACGGAACCAATTGAATTTGTATTTAATTATTCTAGCATGTCAATGTCTGCGTCGCAAATAGCACTCTATACTGTTTTTTCACCAGAGGCCTATGGGCCATGATCAAGAGTAGGGCACTATATAGGGAATAGGGTGCMATTTGGGGTGCAGGCAATGGCTCCTTTTGTTGGTCTGTCTAATATAACTGGACAGGTATTGTAATAACGCTCGGTGGTATTGATCATCTCTCCATGTAGGCGGTGCTGATCAAAAGTGATGGCGATCGATGTGGCTAGGGCCTGGGTTGTTCCTCTCACTCTCTCCAGACTGCTATGTGCATGCGTGCCTGTTTGTGTGACAGACAGAAGCTGAATTGTATTCAGCGTGGTGGAACTCTCCTGTCTACTTCCATTAATGTCCCTGTCGGATGTAGATGCCCTCTTAACCCTTTCCTTTTTTTTTTTTTTTCACCAGTCCGGGGTGCAGGTCTAGGATCAGGCTCCCCCTCCCACAATCCTCACCTTAACCATTAAGAGGTGGAAATGCAAAACTGACCCAAGATCAAGTGTCTAGGGGCTACTTCACCCGACTCCTTTGTTCACCAGCATATTGTTCATAGTCCTCCTTCCTGAGCATCAGGATCCACCTGACTGTGTCTGKCTGTGTTTAAACAGGCAGCCTAATTCAGCTATTTTGCCAATTATTTGCATATCTAATACCTATCTGATCTTTTACCTAAGATCCTAACATTTTACCTAATGTGTGAAGAGCAAATCAGATGTTTTGTCTTCTGATGTATACCTCATACAAACCCCATCCTCTGTCTGGACGCTTAGATACGATATGATTTTCTCAGAAGTGTTYTTGTTGTTGTTGCACAACCTGCTGTTGCCATGACAACCACCCCAAGTTTAAAGGCACAGTCAAAGGAAATGAGCATCGCATCTTTGTGCTACTTCAGAGGCTACATCAGTGTGAATGTGGAAATCTGCTTTGGGTCACATGTAAAACTATGTGTGTACAGTCAGAAATAATATCAGATTTGGGTCTGTGTCTGAAGGTGGGGATAAAAGTTAAGGGAACTATTTTACCACAGCTGGGAGGAGACATTTACCAACTAGCTGCTACACACACTGGTGAGGACACACACACACACAGAGGTCCTGGCAGACAGCTTGGGATGGTCATATGCCATCATGATACTCAGTGAGGAAATTGGCCCTAGATTATAGAAGCTGACACAGAGGGCAAGAAGAGAGGTCACTTCACTGGAATCCCCCACACACAGCAGTGTGTGCATGTGAGAGATTGTGTGTTTGTGTGTGAGAGAGATTGGGAGTGTATGAGAGTGAGAGAGATTGGGAGTGTGAGTGTGTGAGAGAGAAGATTGGGAGTGTGAGTGTGTGAGAGAGAGAGAGAGATTGGGAGTGGTATGAGAGAGAGATTGGGAGTGTAGAGAGAGAGATTGGGGTGTATGAGAGGAGAGAGGAGAGAGAGAGATGTAGATGGGAAGTGTGAGAGAGAGATTGGGAGTGTGAGAGAGAGAGATGGAGTGTGAGTGTGTGAGAGAGAGAGATTGTGAGTGTTGAGAGAGAGAGATTGTGAGTGTGTGAGAGAGAGATTGGGAGTGTGTGTGTGAGAGAGATTGGGAGTGTGAGTGTGTGTGAGAAGAGAGATTGGGAGTGTGTGTGAGAGAAAGAGAGAGAGAGAGTTGGGAGTGTGTGTGAGAGAAAGAAAAGAGCGAGAGAGAGATTGGGAGTGTGTGTGTGTGAGAGAGAGAGAGAGAGAGAGAGAGAGAGAGAGAGAGAAGAGAGAGAGAGAGAGAGAGAGAGAGAGAGAGAGAGATTGGGAGTGTGAGTGTGTGTGAGACAGATTGGAGTGTGTGAGAGAGAGATTGGAGTGTGTGTGAGAGAGAGATTGGAGTGTGTGTGAGAGTGAAAAAGAATGGGAGTGTGTGTGAGAGAAAGAGAGAGAGAGAGATTGGGAGTGTGTGTGTGTGTGAGAGACAGAGATTGGGAGTGTGTGTTGAGAGAGAGAGATTGGGGATGTTATTTGTATTTTGTTTCTACGTGTTCATTGTTTCTGCAGTGCTTGGTTTCCAGGATTTAGGCAGGGTATTTAATCACTGAATTAAAAAAGGGCTTCATTAAATACATCTGATTTGATCCATGCTGTCAGGCCTCTGAGCTAACTGACAGACGTTCTGTCATTGGATTAACTAATCCATATATTAGAGCTGTAATACTGAGGTCCACATGCAACATCCCCTAAGCATAGGATTCATTATGGCTTGTTGGCATGATGGACAGACAGGCGGATGAAGGCTGACAGACAGACGCCATTTATTTATTTACAGTACTCTGTCTCTCTCTCACCCACCCACAACCCACACACACACACACACACACACACACACACACACACACACACACACACACACACACACACACACACACACACACACACACACACTTGTGTGCGTCAGCTGTCTTTTGATGTGTGAGGGTGGACGCGAGGGAGTGTAGGGTTTGGTGGCTTTTCAGATAAGGTTGACAGTGAGCAGCAGGGGCCCCTCTCCTACTCACTGTCTCTCTCCCTCCCTTTGTATTTCTCTCTCCCCTCCCTTGCCATCTCTCTCCAGGAGGGCTGAGTCAAGCTGAGCTCTTCTTCCCCCAACATTAACAGGCCCCACGCCTCTTGAAGGGCAGACGGCTATGTAGAATACAGGACACTTCTATAGACTGATGGATTGTCAAGCATGAAAGGAAACGTGTGCTTCCTCTTCATGTCTCCACAAGGCCTGCTGTGCCGGCCTGCCTGGCTGTGCTCCGTCTCACAGTTCTCTATATAATAGATATATAATGAATGTATAATTGAAATCTGATCATCGGTAGAGCCTTTCTATGGGTGCCATTTTCCTGTTGCAAAGACACCTGCACTGTGTGCTAACGTACTTGTAGTGTATTTAGAAGCTGGAGCACCATTTATGTTGGAACAAACCATTTCTATACATTTGGAAATTGTAGAAYGTTAGAAACAATAAGATCCTGTCTGTCTTCTGTCTGTCAGTTAAACACTGCACTGCCCTGTTCTGGCTGGACAGGCCTGTTACATTATGTCATAGCTTCACTCTGTGGCAATTAACACCTCCATTCTCTGGGGAGAGGAAGGAGGGAATGAAGGAGGGAGGGAGGAATGGGCTGATTGAGGGAAGAGGGAGAATGTGTGGCTGTTTGTGCATGTGTCCCTCTGCCTGCATATCTGTGTGTGTATTTGAACATGAGGACACTAGCTGTACAGGCATGTCCTCGCTGTACAGTGATATTGCAACTAACTGGGTGACTTTAATTCCTCCAATCCCACACTGGTAATGAATTCCACCAATCACAGGCTGGTAATGAGGACCAGGCGCCCTGTGGAGGAGAGGAGATCGAAACCCAGCCAGCCGTGACTGTCAACAATCTGAGTGATATCACACACACACACAGCCTGCAGATCTACTGCACCTCTCTCCCCTCTCCTGACACGCCACTCAAATGACAAATAGCCCTTTAGACAGCTCTCTCTCTCACACACACACCTCAGGTGACAGACTGATGAATTAGCTCTCTCCTTCCTATGACAGAATCTGTTTTTTCTTTTCAGTGTTCATATACTGTAKGGGCAGATTCAGAGTTGAGATTCACGCAGTTAAGACCCACCTGTTTGGAGAGGCTTTTAAACTGCAGGCCTAGTAGCCTAGTGGTTTGCACATTGGGCCAGTAACTGAAAGGTTGCTGGATTGAATCCCTGACATTCTGCCCCTGAACAAGGCAGTTAACCCCGTGTTCCCCTGGCGCCGAAGACGTGGATGTGATTAAGGCAGCCCCCGCGCACCTCTCTGATTCAGAGGGGTTGGGTTAAATGCGGAAGACACATTTCAGTTGAAGGCATTCAGTTGGACAACTGACTAGGTATCCCCTGTCCCTACGACACGGCATGCTGCTGTCCATGTCTTGGTAGACCGATGTCTTTGTGTTTTTATTGATTTAATCTGAGTTGTTTTGTGGTCGGAACAACACTAATGATGGTGTGTGTTCGTGTGCTACTGTAATGTACAGTATACGCTAAGAATCAGGAAGCAAGTACAGGGAGTGAATTTAATAAACAACGGAACATGGAACAAAACAAACACGAGTAGCGTACAGACATGAAACACAGAAACAGAGTCAATAATGCCTCGGGAAAGAACCTGTACTCCCTGTTCACCCACGACTGCGTGGCCAAGTACGCCTCCAACTCAATCATCAAGTTTGTAGATGACACAACAGTAGTAGGCTTGATTCCCAACAATGACGAGACAGCCTACAGGGAGGAGGTGCGGGGTCTGGGAGTGTGGTGCCTGGAAAACAACCCTCCACTCAATGTCAACAAAACAAAGGAGATGATCGTGGACTTCAGGAAACAGCAGAGGGAGAACCCCTCTATCTACATCGACAAGACCGCAGTGGAGAAGGTGAAAATCTTCAAGTTCCTTGGTACACATCACTGACAAACTGAACTGAACCACCCACACAGACAGTGTGGTGAAGAAGGCGCAACAGAGCCTCTTCAAGCAGCATCCTGTTGGGCTGTATCACAGCCTGGTATGGCATCTTCACCGCCCTCAACCGCAAGGCTCTCCAGAGGGTGGTGAGGTCTGCCCAATGCATTACCGGGGGTAAACTACCCACCCCCAGGACACCTGCAGCGCTCGATTTCACAGGACATCAGCACCCGAGCCACGGCCTGTTCACCCAGCTATTATCCAGAAGGCGAGGTCAGTACAGGTGCATCAACGCTGGGACCGAGAGACTGAAAAACAGCTTCTTTCTCAAGGCCATCAGACTGTTAAACAGCCATCACTAGCAGATTAGAGGCTACTGCCTATAGGCATAGACTAGAAATCACTGGCCACTTTTTAAGGAATGGAACATTGTCACTTTAATAATGTTTCCATATCTGGCATTACTCATCTCATATGTATATACTGTATTCTATACTATTCTACTGTATCTTAGTCACTTTAATAATGTTTCCATATCTGGCATTACTCATCTCATATGTATATACTGTTTTCTATACTAATTCTACTGTATTTTAGTCCCTTAATAATGTTTACATATCTGGCATTACTCATCTCATATGTATATACTGTTTTCTATACTATCTACTTGTATTTAGTCCCTTTAATAATGTTTCATATCTGGCATTACTCATCTCATATGTATATACTGTTTTTCATACTATTCTACTGTATCTTAGTCACTTTAATAATGTTTACATATCTGGCATTACTCATCTCATATGTATATACTGTTTCTATACTATTCTACTGTATCTTAGTCACTTTAATAATGTTTACATATCTGGCATTACTCATCTCATATGTATATACTGTTTTCTATACTATTCTACTGTATCTAGTCACTTTAATAATGTTTCCATATCTGGCATTACTCATCTCATATGTATATACTGTTTTCTATACTATTCTACTGTATTTTAGTCCTTTAATAATGTTTACATATCTGGCATTACTCATCTCATATGTATATACTGTTTTCTATACTATTCTACTGATATTTAGTCCTTTATAATAGTGTCCATATCTGGCATTACTCATCTCATATGTAATACTGTTTTCTATACTATTCTACTGTATCTTAGTCACTTTAATAATGTTTACATATCTGGCATTACTCATCTCATATGTAAATAGTACTGTTATTCTATACTATCTACTGTATCTTAGTCACTTTAATAATGTTTACATATCTGGCATTACTCATCTCATATATACTGTATTCTATACTATTCTACTGTATCTTAGTCACTTAATAATAATTGTACATATCTGGCATATACTCACTCTCATATGTAATATACTGATTCTATACTATTCTACTGTATCTTAGTCACTTTAATAATGTTTACATATCTGGCATTATCTCATCTTCATATGTATATACTGTATTCTAATACTATTCTACTGTTATCTTAGTCCGTTCCGCTTTGGCATCGCTCGTCCATATGTACAGTGGGGAGAACAAGTATTTGATACACTGCCGATTTTGCAGGTTTTCCTACTTACAAAGCATGTAGAGGTCTGTAATTTTTATCATAGGTACACTTCAATAGAGAGACGGAATCTAAAACAAAAACCGAAAATCACATGTATGATTTTTAAGTAATTAATTTGCATTTTGTTGCATGACTATAAGTATTTGATACATCAGAAAAGCAGAACTTAATATTTGGTAAAAGAACCTTTGTTTGCAATTACAGAGATCATACGTTTCCTGTAGTTCTCTTGACTAGGTTTGCAACACACTGCAGCAGGGATTTTGGCCCACTCCTCCCTACAGATCTTTCTCCAGATCCTTCAGGTTTCGGGCTGTCGCTGGGCAATACGGACTTTCAGCTCCCTCCAAAGATTTTCTATTGGGTTCAGGTCTGGAGACTGGCTAGGCACTCCAGGACCTTGAGATGTTCTTTACGGAGCCACTCCTTAGTGCCATGGCTGTGTGCTTCGTGTCGTTGTCATGCTGGAAAGACGCCCAGCGACCCATCTTCAATGCTCTTACTGAGGAAGGAGGTTGTTGGCCAAGATCTCGCGATAACATGGCCCATCCATCCTCCCCTCAATACGTGCAGTCGTCTGTCCCCTTTGCAGAAAGCATCCCCAAAGAATGATGTTTCCACCTCCATGCTTCACGGTTGGGATGGTGTTCTTGGGTTGTACTCATACTTCTTCTTCCTCCAAACACGGCGAGTGGAGTTAGACCAAAAAGCTCTATTTTTGCTACTATCAGACCACATGACTTCTCCCATTCCTCCTCTGGATCATCCAGATGGTCATTGGCAAACTTCAGACAGGCCTGGACATGCACTGGCTTAAGCAGGGGGACCTTGCGTGCGCTGCAGGATTTTAATCCATGACGGCGTAGTGTGTTACTAAGGTTTTCTTTGAGAGCTGTGGTCCCAGCTCTCTTCAGGTCATTGACCAGGTCCTGCCGTGTAGTTCTGGGCTGATCCCTCACCTTCCTCATGATCATTGATGCCCACGAGGTGAAATCTTGCATGGAGCCCCAAACCGAGGGTGGATTGACCGTCATCTTGAACTTCTTCCATTTTTATAATATTGCGCCAACAGTTGTTTCCTTCCTCACCAAGCTGCTTGCCTATTGTCCTGTAGCCCATCCCAGCCTTGTGCAGGTCTACAATTTTATCCCTGATGTCCTTACAACAGCTCTCTGGTCTTGGCCATTTGTGAGAGGTTGGAATCTGTTTGATTGTGTGTGGACAGGTGTCTTTTATACAGGTAACGAGTTTCAAACCAGGTGCAGTTAATACAGGTAATGAGTGGAGAACAGGAGTGCTTCTTAAAGAAAAACTAACAGGTCTGTGAGAGCGCGGAATTCTTACTGGTTGGTAGGTGATCAAATACTTATGTCATGCAATAAAATGCAAATTATTATTTAAAAATCATACAATGTGATTTTCTGGATTTTTGTTTTAATTCGTCTCTCACAGTTGAAGTGTACCTAATGATAAAAAATTACAGACCTCTACATGCTTTGTAAGTAGGAAAACCTGCAAAATCGGCAGTGTATCAAATACTTGTTCTCCCCACTGTATATAGTCTTAATTCATTCCTACTTAGATTTGTGTGTATTGGGTATTGTTGTGTAATTTGTTAGATATTACTTGTTAGATATTACTGCAACATCGAGCTAGAGAGCACAAGCATTTCGCTACACCGGCAATAATATCCCTAATACGTGTATGTGACCAATAAATAAACATTTGATTTGAACCAAAGGGAGTGACAGATATAGGGAGGTAATCAGGAAGGTGATGGAGTCCAGGTGCGCGTAACGATGGTGGCAGGTGTGCGTAATAATGAATAAACCAGCGACGTCGGGCTCTGGAGAAGGGGATCGGAGTAGGCGTGACAGCTACTCTATCAGTTCTTTCTGGGTGGCTGAACCTATATTTATAATTCACAACTGTGACGGGCAGAGCGGGGTTAATGAATTGTTTGTTTTTTCTTATTGCAGCAAATTGAGAGTGGGGTGTTCTCTAAGGGTGGGCACTACAAAGGGAATAGAGTGCCATTTAGGAAGCACCTTAAAATCTAAATATGACTAATAATGTATTTTATGTAAACATAGTTGTAAATCAACAGCGTTCTCTCTGTCGACCAGCCCAGACCAGATATCCCACCGTCAACAATACATTTGTATTCCAACTGCAGTAGATGTATTATTTGCTTACTGGGCTTCTGTAGGTGTTTGCAGAGCTTAATGATACCAGGGGGAATAGAGGAAATAGCATGCTTCAAATATCCGCTCAGATAAATCTGTCTTACCCACAATTCACACGCAGCGTATTATTATATTAATCAGCATAGTGTTTTCTGAAGATACAATCAGAAACTGGCCTTCCAGAGACAGTCATGTTTTGATCTACATTGTTAAAACGTCACACCAATGAGAGACAACATTGTTGTTGTTGTTGTGTTGACATTGTTGTTGTGTTGACGTTGTTGTGTTTACATTTCAGAGACAGTTGTTCAGCAGACTCCTTGTCTAAAGATACTTAGTAAAGAGCATTTAAATGGACGATGACTCAACCACATAATACCAGGATGAACAAAGTCTGATACGTGTTCGTAACAATCACTAGAATAAAATAGGTTTTGTTTTATAGCTTGAGATGATGTCATGCAAACAGACTCATATCAATGTGTCTGGGTTGTGAAATGAGAGCAAAATCAGATATTGCCATCAAAACACAGACTATATTCATCAAGAGCAGAATCATCCTATTATCATCAAACAGAATCATCCTATTATCATCAAAAGCAGAATCAGACTATTATCATCAAAGCAGAATCAGACTAATATCAATCAAGAAGATCAAGACTATTATCATCAAAGCAGAATCAGACTATTATCATCAAAGCAGAATCAGACTATTATCATCAAAGCAGAATCAGACTATTATCATCAAACAGTATCAGACTATTATCATCAAAGCAGAATCAGACTATTATCATCAAACAGTATCAGAGTCAGAGGAAAACAAAACAACATTTGTGTGAAAATTCAAGTCATCATGGTTACACCCCAAATGGCCCCCTATTCCCTACATAGTGCACTACTTTTGATCAAAGCCCTATGGACCCTGGTCAAAGGTAGAGCACTAAGTATGGAATAGGGTGACATTTGGGACGTAGCCTATGTCTGTAGCCAGAACACAAACCWGAACAATAGTCATCAGTTCTCACATTTACATCTTACATCTATTTCAACCTCACAACAAAGAAACGTTGCAGATGAACTGCACTGCACAGGGAACATGGTGTCATGTGGGACACAGTCAGAGATAGATCAACAGACGTGTTGTTGTTTACATTACTGTTAGTGTTCATTACCTTTCTAACAGGGTGTGCGTGTTTACAGAACTGTTCATTCTTTCTCAAAAAAGATTACAGATTAAAATTTGCCGTCTTGGCTAAATAAAAAAAAATGGCACACTTACAGACATTTTTATTAATGTGCATTGTCGCTGCCCAATGAGTGTAGTGACATTTTTACTTCATTTCMTTATTTGATTTTCAGACGGTCATATTCATCAGTGCTGAATGTCATCAGATCCTTCTATTTACCAAGGTCTCTTTTACAAAAGAGCCCCTGCTAAATTACAAACACACTCGAAAAACAATAACAATCCTATAATATCTCCTTGTTAAGATTTTAATCAGCCTCGATCTCAGTGTAAAACAGCATAAATGGATTGGTGTTGTGTACGATTTGTTGTTTGAGATTTATGGTGTCTATCACAGGAAGTGGCAGCTGTGGCCTTTCAGAGGGTGTTATGGCTAAATGTTATTCCCCACCAATCTGTCTGCCATTCGGTGAGAGATAAGATGCCTGATCAACAATACATCAGGGCATTAGATGTTATAATGTCCACTGGGGTGTTTCCTCACCTCTGCTGAACCCATCAAGATGTGGAGAGGATTTGCATTTCTACTTGATTTGATGGGGATACAAAGGTGCTATCTAGAACCTAAATGGGTTCTTCAGCTGTCCCCTTTGAAGAACCCTTTTGGTTCCACGTAGAACCCTTTTCAGGGTCTATGTAAAACCAGTTCCACAGAGGGTTCTACATGGAAGCCAAAAGGGTTCAACCTGTAAGCAAAAAGGCTCTTTTTTTCTGAGTGAAGCCTACCTTAACAGCTGAAACTAACCATTCTGTAATGGACCATTGCCTATTTTGCTCCCCTTTTCTCTCTTCCTTTTCCTTTCTGTCTTCCCATACCTCCTCTTCCTGTGTCTTCCCATATCTCCTCTTCCTTTCTGTCGTCCCATACCTATTCCTGTATCTTCCCATACTTCCTCTCGCATTGTCGACAGTGCTCTACAACACGCCTCAGATTGAATCCTGGCTCTAGTCTGACTCAGGATGAAGAAATCAGTGGTGTACTTCAGTAGTTCTATTCTAGTATTTACAGGTCATTGTGTTGGAGTAGCTCTATCATCAGCAGACGTGTGATGCTCTACTGGCCTTTGTATCAGGATGCTTACATTGGCTACTGCAGGGAGAAATGTGTGTCTGTGTGTGATTGTACTTGCCTATGGAGCAGCGAGAGCAACTGCCCCTGCCTACCTTCAGGCTACGCTCAAACCCTACAAACCCTCAAACCCTACATTTTTTCCCCTTACTAGCTCTGACTTTGCTGATAGCTACTTTGAGGAAAGCGATACTTTGATGACTGTGATATGTGGTTGTCCCACCTAGCTATCTTAAGATGAATGCACTAACTGTAAGTTGTTCTTGATAAGAGCGTCTGCTAAATGATCAAATGTAAACGTATATTGATGGCTGTGGATTTGGCTGCAGCCCAACCATCGAGTGCTTCTAAAATGTTTCCTGTGACAGAGTATTGTCACCAAGAGCAATATGTCCCTCACACATCTTCTTACTCTCTCAGACTAACAAGGAGAGAGGAACACAGTGTGGTGGGAGGGGAGGTAAAGGAAGAGGAGGTGAAACGGAAGAGGAGTATGGGAAGACACAGGAAGAGGAGGTATGGGAAGAAGACAGGAAGAGGAGGTATGGGAAGACACAGGAAGAGGAGTTTATGGAAGATACAGGAAGAGGAGGTATGGGAAGACAGAAAGGAAGGGAGGTATGGGAAGACACAGGAAGAGGAGGTTGGGAAGACACAGGAAGAGGAGGTATGGGAAGATACAGGAGAGGAGGTATGGGAAGACAGAAAGGAAGGGGAGGTATGGAAGACACAGGAAGAGCAGTTATGGGAAGAACACGGAAGAGGAGGTATGGGAAGACACAGGAAGAGGAAGTATGGGAAGGCAGAAAGGAAGAGGAGGTATGAGAAGACACAGGAAGCGGAGGTATGGGAAGATACAGGAAGGGAGGTATGGGAAGCACAGGAAGAGGAGGTATGGGAAGGCAGAAAGGAAGAGGAGGTATGGGAAGGCAGAAAGGAAGAGGAGGTATGGGAAGACCAGGAAGAGGAGGTATGGGAAGACAGAAAGGAAGAGGAGGTATGGGAAGACAGAAAGAAAGAGGAGGTATGGGAAGATACAGGAAGAGCAGTATGGGAAGAACAGGAAGAGGAGGTATGGAAGAACACAGGAAGAGGAGGTATGGGAAGGCAGAAAGGAAGAGGAGGTAGGGAAGGCAGAAAAGGAAGGAGGAGTATGGGAAGATACAGGAAGAGGAGGTATGGGAAGATAAGGAAGAAGGCGGGTATGGGAAGACAGAA
>NW_019943870.1:0-2943 GCF_002910315.2 Salvelinus sp. IW2-2015
TATAGTGTCATTCATCTGACATTTCATTTATTTGTTTGTTTGTTCATTAATTAAGTCTGTCTTTTGTCCAATTGATCAGTCATGTGTTATTCATTCACACTGGTGACAGAGAGACGACCAAATTGAGCCCATGTTTCAAACTGAAATAATCTAAAGCCAGAGATGATTGCATTGAAATCCCTTCTGGATCTCTCGATTATTGGGAGTTTACCTGCGATATTCGGCAGAGGACGTCATGACCGAAATTGAACAGCAGCAGGCTTTACCCCGACCGACCGATTGCGCTCCACCGACCGTGCCGAGAGTCTGTCTGCGTCCCAAAATGGCCCCCTTCACCACATAGTGCACTACGTTAGAACAGCGCACTGTATAGGGATTAGGGTGCCATATGGAACCCAGTCTATGTCGTATGGGGAAGACGACAGGGGGACAATCTGAATAATCTTCAATACTCAGGGATTCTACATCAACTGTTCCGTTGAAACGATTATACCCCAACGTCATTATGGAACGGTATAATCATTCTGGAGTTGTATAATCGTCAAGCCTAGCCATAAAAACCCACTTAGCTCTCCGGCTCGTGTCCACAGCTGTAGCTCTAGTTTGAAATGTGAAATGCCACAACTTGGCAAGGCTGTGTCTGTGTAAATTCTCGTTCCCCTAGCTTGGCTGGTTGACTGGTATCTGTGCCATTAGTGTTTGCATGTCTGAGGGTTAGGTTATATATCGAGCTGGTTTGTCGCACACACACACACATACACACACACACACACAGACACACATAGACAAAGACACACACACAGACAGAGTTGCAGGCATTAGTCTGTAAACAGCTGAGGGTTGATCCCTGTTCAGCCGTAGATGACATTTACTATGAGGTTGCTGTCTGGTTCTCCTGTACAGTCTGGGGCACATCCTGAGCTGGCTGTGTCCCCCTGTCCACTGCAGTTTTTCCACTGTCAGAAACTAAGCCAATCATCACCAGTCATTAAAGTCCTTCGGATGATATTGTGACATGACTTCAACTACAGCTGTTCAAACAGTAAACATTGTCCYAGTGATTACATTACCCCAAATAGGTATTCTCACGGTTGCACAATTCGTGTTATTTTGACTAAATCGTTTTTGTCCTATCCCGAACGAGCACAGTTGGCAGTATATCTGGACGATTGTGGGCCAGAAAAGGCTCTCAGCAAAACTAAGTTTGTACTGAATTGTAGACTTTGATGTAGTGACGTTTTTAACTCCTTAATATTTGTGTCCACAGACGTCATCTGCACAAATCAGTGGATCACCCTGCCTTGGGAGGCCTAGCAGCCCTGATGGAGGATCCTGGTACATCACTGGACCACGGAGGGTTTGAGTGGGAGCCGGCCGCCAAGTCAGTGTGTAAAACAACTCCAATCTTTCGCTCCGTCCTTTCTACCAGCACCGTAAGTGTTCCTCGGGACTTTGAGTCTAAACGAAAATACCTTCTGGTGGTATTACTCTATTAAGGTCATGTAAGACCTCTTGCTTCCTTGTTTCCTTGAATATCAGATTGTTTATTAGCCCATATCCTCTCTCAAGATCAAACTATTTTACAAACAATCTTCATCAGATATACTGTAAAAAAAAATCTAATTATGTCATGGCTTTTACCTTTTTTTCTATCAACATCTTCTTTCATCAAAATCTTTGGGAATATAGTCTTTCGAATTCCTTCGAGGGTCGATCTAAATCACTTTTGAATCCAACTAATTTTACATGGCCTGTCCAAACTCATGTTGTTTCCTGACATCTTTTTTAATGAACTCTTCATTGAGCAGTGATGTCATCTGTTCTTGTTTTTCTGTTTTTATCTAACACCATTAAATAATCACAAACATAGCAGAAACAGCCCCCGGTGAACTTGCTGGTGTYAGGCAGCTAATGATAATGTGCAGAGGATGCAGTCAAGCTGTTTTTTGTGAAAAGCTAATGGGTAAAGAAWGAGTTGAAATGATCAGCACAATGACCGATTCCAACACATACTGTAGCAGTTTATTTTGTCTTCAATTCAGCTGTATTTCTTGAGCTCATGCATATAAGTACTAGCTCTTTTCATGAAAACGATACTTTTTATTGACTGTTTATGGATTGCTATTGGCCCAGCTGTGCAGCAGTATTAGAGACTAAGGTGATAGTGATCGGTCAGATCTAAAAGACTTAGCAGTGGCTACAACTTACTTTTGAAAGTGGCGTTTCCTAGGTTCTTTATTACTGGGAATGTATTTGATTTTAAACACAGCTCAGCTCCGTTTGTTCGTTGACTCATTGTCTCAGGCTCGCTGAGGCGTGAGATACATTTAATTTCTCTCCAGTGATCATTAAATTATGCTAATTACTCCCCAGATGTTTTTCATCACAGACCACAGGGTTGGTAATTGAAATGCAATAAGCTATAGACCAACGGTGACGCATGCTTTGTATTCTAAACACAACCCCTTTTTTGGGGGGGATTATCTACAATTGGTTAACTACGTGGCAATATTACTACGTTTTTTCACTTTGTGTTAATTTTCAAGGGTTTTAATTAAATTCACCGTCAATGAAAGTAGATTAGTCCTCATTTTAATACGGATACGGTAGCAATAGTTTAGAAAGTCTTTAATTTCTGGGGTATGTTTGATATTTCCTCCCAGTCAATGTGGCCCACAAAGGGAAAGGTGGGTATGAATAGAACAAACACACTGATTAACTCCCAGGTACTTTCAATACTGAATATGTGGCAGATATTAAAACGGCTTCTCAACTGCCACATATTCCAAATGGACTTAACAAAATGGTGGGTGTGGGTGTTTAGGGTTGCTTTCAGTGCAACTGGTGGTTACGTTGAGAAACTAGTGTTCTGATTGCCAGCAGAAGAACACTGACTGTTAGGATAGTACTTGAGGAGCAAGATTGAATCGATTGAAGAATATT
>NW_019943870.1:4513-29363 GCF_002910315.2 Salvelinus sp. IW2-2015
TGTCAGTGGCCTGTGATGGCGGGATTTGGTTTGATGATTTCCCTGGGGTTTTCAGTGTTAGTTATGGTCTGATGTTGCAGCCTGGGGTTTTCAGTGTTAGTTATGGTCTGATGTTTTCCCTGGGGTTTTTCAGTGTTAGTTATGGTCTGATGTTTTCCCTGGGGTTTTCAGTGCTAGTTATGGTCTGATGTTTTCCCTGGGGTTTTCAGTGCTAGTTATGGTCTGATGTTGCAGCCTGGGGTTTTCAGTGTTAGTTATGGTCTGATGTTTTTCCCTGGG
Organism: Salvelinus sp. IW2-2015; assembly: GCF_002910315.2. Classification (NCBI taxonomy): domain Eukaryota; kingdom Metazoa; phylum Chordata; class Actinopteri; order Salmoniformes; family Salmonidae; genus Salvelinus; species Salvelinus sp. IW2-2015. The sequence goes on from NW_019943870.1 coordinate 4,793, forward strand.
GTTTTCAGTGTTAGTTATGGTCTGATGTTGCAGCCTGTGGTTTTCAGTGTTAGTTATGGTCTGATGTTGCAGCCTGGGGTTTTCAGTGTTAGTTATGGTCTGATGTTTCCCTGGGGTTTTCAGTGCTAGTTATGGTCTGATGTTTTCCCTGGGGTTTTCAGTGCTAGTTATGGTCTGATGTGCAGCCTGGGGTTTTCAGTGTTAGTTATGGTCTGATGTTTTCCCTGGGGTTTCAGTGTTAGTTATGGTCTGATGTTGCAGCCTGGGGTTTTTCAGTGTTAGTTATGGTCTGATCCTGGGGTTTTCAGTGTTAGTTATGGTCTGATGTTTTTCCTGGGGTTTTCAGTGTTAGTTATGGTCTGATGTTGCAGCCTGGGGACTGGATTATCTGAAAAAGACTTAGGGAGGGCAGAGTTTAATCAATCTACTATGAGTGATTTGCAATCGATAGGTAAAGAGAGATTATAATCTGTTTGGAGGGAATAAATTTGGGTTAGCCAAACATTCAATCATTTGGTATCTCTTAGTTCTCTTCAGCAGGAAAAACATTTATTTTATTCCTGTATAGTCCTTAGCAACCACTCTTAAACGAATTAACTTACTTTAGTAAAAACAAAAGCTACAGTCTAGTTTACAAAACTGATATGAATAGCTATTCTAAAGTACATTAAGTTTGGCCTCACAAACGTGTAACGTGTATTCAAGATTGACTACACAATAAAAGCTTGTTATGGGCTTCTAGCCCCGAGAAAACTCTTAAACAATCTCAATTATGGGAAGAAAAGGAACATGCCAATAACAGTAACTGGCTCTGGGTTTGAAGAGAGGGTTATTGTCTTTTTCTTGCAATTTACGACTCTAATGATGCACTTATGTTGCCCGCTCTTCCCTTTTTCTTACACCTTACCTACTTAAGGAGGAAATCTTGATTGGTAAGTCGATGCTATCCGCAGACTTAGGGATTTACTGTACCTTAGGGTTCGCTGCAGGCTAATTATTTTCTTCTTGCAGGGAAAAAAGCACAATCTGTCCTATTCTGAGGACTTTCTAAGTTAGACTGATGGGATATCTCTGTCTTCAGTCCTTTTCATTTCCACATAATGCCCATTTTGTGATGTTTGTTCAATGTTCTTTAAAACAGGCTTTGTAATGGGGCCGTTGTTGTTCCTTCTCTTGTACTTCTCTCTTTCTCTCACTGGACTTAGCTAAAGCCGTTGGTAGTTTCTATTCACACACTAGTAACTCTTCTTTATGTTCTGTTATTTTGTTCTTCCTTTCATATGTTTGTTTTAGTTCAGTTAATTAAAAAAATATATATATTWAAAAAATCTTTCAATTTGGTTCAGTTTAGTTTTACTTTCCAAGTTATTCGCATGACACAAATTTGCATGACGTCTATAATCTTTTCAAGTTCTCTGTCCCCCCCCCCCCCTAAATAAAATATATATATATTCTCTGTGTTTTGGAAGGGAAATACGTGCATTTGTAGAGTATTCCCAATGCATCATACAGGTAGTTGCTTATTGAACTAAACGAAAAAGAAAAAAAGCATCTCTGGAAGTAAAGCAACATCCTCTTTCTGTCTGTTTACAGGTCTTGCAGTCAAAACCTGGCGGTGAGGTTTTAAACACAACAGTGATTCTCCGACACACTTTGTCCAATCAGAGCAAAGGACCACAGGATTACGATTCCGGGAACGACACGTCTTCCCCACCATCGACCAAAACCGGCATTTCACAGTCAAACGTCATCGGCGACAAAAAGGTCCTTTGCCATGCGCCGGCTTCACCGGAGAAACTGAAGTTCAGGGACGGAGACAACGCGTCCGACTCTGGGAACTCTGTGACCAGCTATGCTTCCCTGTGTAAACCTCTGCATGTGGAAGGTGGTTTGTCTACTGCAACTTTCAACAGGAACGGCAAGAGGTGAGCTTTCCATCCTTAAAGAATATCGTACTACAGGTGATGAAAAGTGCTACTTGAAGTCAAGGACCAGAAATGTTCCTTGATTGACTTTTTTCTCAAAATGTAAGCCATCCATATACATAGTGTAAGGAGGACATCTCTATATTTTCACAATTGCAGCAGACATTGATTAAACATTGATGGAATTCCACTGTTATCATTGCAGTGAGCCGGTGAAGACTTCAGGATGTGGGGCCAAGGTGGGGAGACCTCAGAAGACTGTCTCCATCTCTCCGTTGAGGACGGTCACCTCTTCACGTAAGAGGACTAAAGCCAACTCCTCCAGCAGCAGCAGCAGAAGCAGGAGTAGATCCTCTGGGAGCTCCAGACACTCTGGACGCTACTCTCAAAGCCGATCGCTGTCATCTGCCAGGTTGGTTTCACTTAGGTTCTAATGTACTTCACTGACACCTCCAGTAGCCACTTGAAATAATGTGGGCTTTCGCTGAGCTCCATTGAAGTAAATGTGTTGTGCTTTGTCTTAAGGTCATACTCCCGTTCACCGAGCTACTCAGCTGGTTTGAGAAGGAAAGGAAGTGTAGGCAGTGGTAGGTCCAGGGGAAGATACTCCAGGAACAGTGAAGACAGGTAAAAAAAAGCTTTGCCTATCTACTCTAGCTCAGGTAACGACTTCTGGCACTACTATTGTACTAGCATGATGATAGCAGAAGGTGCCAGTATGGTGGGTTTAAAATATATACAAATTATAGAATTGCTAATGAGAGATGCCATCTGACATTGGTAGGGTCCGAGAGAGGAAGAGGGACCCCAGCTCCTGGGAGAAAGATGTGAAACACAACAGTCGGAAGCATAGCGGGAAGAGGCAAAAACGCAGGTCCTACTCTCCCATGAGAAAAAGGAGGAGAGATTCACCCAGTCACCTGGAAGCCAGGAGGATAACCAGGTCTGCTATTCTCTTTTCAGCTGATACACTTTCACACATTTGTGACAGGCATGTTTTTATTATTTTATTMTTTTACTATACTTGGTATAAACGTATTCATTCTAACCACAGACTCAAGCCTGGTTCGCTCCTAACTGAGTCCCTCTTCTTTTAATCATCGACAATGGCCCCCAGTTTGCCTCAAAGACTGTTGAAGGACTGGACTGTAAAAGGAAGGCAATAAACCTGATTCATTGTCTACTAGTCTAAACAAGCTGCAATGGATCAAGCGAGACAGCTACAGTGCATTCGGAAAGTATTCAGACCTCTTGACTTTTTCTACATTTTGTTACTTTCATCCTTATTGTAAAATTGATTAAATCGTTCCCCCCCCCCATCATTAACCTACCCCATAATGACAAAGAAAAAACAGATGTTTTTATTTAAAAGTGTTGCTAATTTATAAATAAATAAAAAACGGACATATCACATTTACATAAGTATTCAGACCCCTTTACTCAGTACTTTGTTGAAGCACCTTTGGCAGCAATAACAGCCTTGAGTCTTCTTGGGTGTGACGCTACAAGCTTGGCACACCTGTATTTGGGGAGTWTCTCCCATTCTTCTCTGCAGATCTCAGGTTGGATGGGGAGTGTCGCTGCACAGCTATGTTCAGGTCTCCAGAGATGTTCAATCGGGTTCAAGTCCGGGCTCTGACTGGGCCACAAGAACATTCAGAGACTTGTCCCGAAGCCACTCCTGCGTTGCCCAATCAATTGAATTTACCACAAGTGAACTCCAATCAAGTTGTAGAAATGTCTTAAGGATGATCAATGGAAACAGGATGCACCTGAGCTCAATTTCGAGTCTCATAGCAAAGGGTCTGAATACTTATGTAAATAATGTAGTTCAGTTTTTGCTTTGTCATTCTGGGGTGTTGTGATGTCATTATGGGGTATTGTGATGTCATTATGGGGTTTTGTTTGTAGATTGATGAGGAAGATGTTTTAATTCATCCATTTTAGAATAAAGCTGTAACGTAACAAAATGTGGAAAAAGTCAAGAGGTCTGAATACTTTCCGAAAGCAGTGTAAATGAAACAGTTCTGCTCATGATTATGCATTGAAATGTTCACAGTATAATGTTGTTTCAAGGTGTGACAGCTATATCTAAAATAACTTTCTCCTGACCTGAACACGAGCTGAAATCATTTTCTGAAGAAAKTGTAACATAACAATCCAGGCATGATTACTTAGGCCGTTATTCAATCAATGTGGTGTTCACCCTGTATGTTAAGAACAAGCTATGATTTCATGACAATATCCAATTTCCAATGACCATGAGAGGAATGTGGTTAGCACCTCCGATTCAGCATAAACATTCAGAATGAAACCACAATGCATGTTTTCCAAAATCTTTGCAGTTGATTGAATTTCAACTTATTTTTTAAATTTTGTATGTGTTTAGTCCAATCCCTCTCATGCTAACCATCTCTCTGATTCCTCACAGTGCCAGGAAGAGACCCATCCCCTACTTCCGTCCCAGTCCTTCGTCCAGCAGTCGCTCTACCAGCGTATCCTCTTGGAGCAGCCTCTTCACAAGGAGCCGCAGCCCCAGCCCTGGCCTCTGCCTCAGCCGATCCAGGAGTAGGAGCCGAGGAAGAAGTAGGAGTTACTCCTCCTACAGGAGCTACAGTCGCAGCTCGTCTTGGAACTCCATCTTTGGGAGTCGGAGCCGGAGTCGGAGCTATGACTCGTTGGATGGTTACAGCAAGAACAAGAACCGGCGCTGAGTTATAAAACAGACTGAGGAAGAGGAGACTGACTTATCAGCAGACTGAGTTAGCAACAGACTGAGTTATCAACAGWCTGAAGAGGAGACTGCACTATGATTCCCCAAGTCAACAGGAGAACAGCGAAAGTATGGGGACATGTTTTCATCTCTTTGCATCATTCCATGTTAGATCTCTGAGCGAGAACCTTCAAGCAATTGTTTTACCATACATTGRATTCCTTGGCAGATGAATTACCATTTGAATTGTACCAGTGCTGTTCACATTGCCCAGACAGAAACCACTGGAAATAGATTGATTGAATTTTGTCTTTCGTTCATTTTTGTCCATCCCCAGTGCAATGTCCAGAGACAGTTTTGTCTTGTGACACTCTTCCTCTGACATCCATGAGTGAAATGAAGGATGAAGGAGCACCATTCATTTTTACCCTTTGATAAACTCTTCGTTTCATAACAACTCTTATGTTTAATTTATGATCTGGGATGTGCACTAGAAAGGTCTTTTGGGACAATTTCAGTAGGTTTGTGAATGTGTGTATTTTCAAACGGCGTGTTTTTCAGCAATGTAGGAAAAGGTGTGTTGCTTCTCTGATCCCAGCTCTTCAGAAGGTAGAACACAAACATGCCTCCTCTGAGAAATGGAGGAGGAGGAGGAGGAGGAGGAGGGAGGAGGGAGGAGGAAGGAGGAGGAGGAGGTGGTCCCGGTGGCAAACAAACTGCTTGTCAGCTCAAATACCAGTTTTATTTATCCTCTGATCAAGTGGAAACCATTTGAAATGTCATTCCTTGTAAAATGATGGTGAATTAACAAATCACTCTGCAGAAGGCCAGGACTGAGAAAGGGGTTTGTCATGATCCAGATATCCTGAAAATGTCCAGGAAAGCATTATTTTCCCTTACAACCCCTGGTGACACTGAACAATTTCGATATCTAAATTGCAACACCTGGGGTAGGGGTTAAATGACAATTTAAACACTGATTAATATTTAGGTTGTCATATTTTTTCATTCATCTTGGTGGTTATGTATTAATGTATTTATTTATGGTTGATCTTTATGTGTTCTATGAGTTCTATGTGTTCTATGAGTTCTATGTGTTCTATGAGTTCTATGTGTTCTATGAGTTCTATGTGTTCTATGAGTTCTATGTGTTCAGAGTTCTTATGTGTTCTATGAGTTCTATAAGTTCTATGTGTTCTGAGTTCTATGTGTTTCTATGTGTTGTATGAGTATATTGAGTTATATGAGTTCAATGAGTTCAATAAGTTATATGGGTTCTGAGTTCTATGTATTCTATGTGTTGTATGAGTTATATGAGTTATATGAGTTCAATGAGTTCAATAAGTTATATGGGTTCTATGTGTTCTATGAGTTCTATGTGTTCTATGAGTTCTATGTGTTCTATGAGTTCAATGAGTTCTATAAGTTCTATGTGTTCTGAGTTCTGTGTGTTCTATGTGTTGTATGAGTTATATGAGTTATATGAGTTCAATGAGTTCAATAAGTTCTATGTGTTCTATGTGTTGTATGAGTTATATGAGTTCAATGAGTTCAATAAGTTATATGGGTTCTGAGTTCTATGTGTTCTATGTGTTCCTAACTGAGTTTCGATTCCTTTGACTAAAACTTGAATAAGAGAGAGTGTTGAAAGGTTTTACTTTTCCTTTTGACAGAGAGGAAATTCAACATTGGATGAATCTACTATTTTGTATAACGGTCTGAAACAGCACTCTAACATAATTTGCTTGAATTGAATGAGTTTGGTATTTCAGAACCTCATCGGTCTCGTTTTGTTGCCTGTCCGAAGGACAATTGAATTTTTTTTTTAGTGTCATGCATACTTGTAACGTGTTTACAATCATATTTCTGCATTTGTGTCACCTCTCAGTAATGGTATCTGTTTGTTTCTATGCAACACCATTATGTCACTGGGGTTCTACTCTGTCTATGATGTGATGTTATGGTCTGAATGAAGAAAGTTCCAGTTTAAACTCTACAATGGACAGTCTGAATGCCAGTCTGTTTGTGCTTTCACACCAACTCAATGTCACCCAATGAARGTAATGGAGTTGGCAAGAGATCAAACCGATCTGGGACCAGGCTACAATAAACAATGTAATGGCATATAGATTCAGACAATACTCCTTCACTTTTTTTGAAATGTTACCTTCAACTATTCCCCTCTTCTCTTTTGAGGGGAATGCTATTTTGTTCAGAGGATGTCCTATAAAAAGCCACAACCGAGACTACAGAAAAAAGGAAAGAGGAAACTAAAAGCTTGTGTGTCAGAGAAGACAACCCCAACCATGACTTTTAGCCTCAATGAATAGTCTACTGTATTTGTTAAATGATATATTATGTGGGCTCGTAGTGCACTGTTTGAATAAAATTAGTATTTAGAACCGCTGATCCTGCCCGTACTGTATATCATTGAAATGGTTTTATTTCTGTATTATGTCTAATCTGTCACATTGTATATCTTCGTTCAGTATGTGCTCCAGGCAAGAGGGTCTGTTCTCTATGCATTGTACTGTATAATCATCTGAGGTCCTTTATCTGAATGTTCAACGACTTGTCCAAAAAGTATAGAGATATTGGGAGGAAGATGACAAGTATTTTACATAGTAATTATGCTTTTGAGGTGAACCACTCCCTCGTGGCCCTAATATACCATTCCATGAGGTAAAGTGTAAACTGTAAAATGTATATGTAATTACTGTGGTGTAAATATGCATCGGCACTGTATACATTAATTATATGAGGGATGAAGTATAATTAATTTAGAATTTGTGGAATAGTCAATCAAATGATCAATGCATCTACACATGTACTGGTATGGCAAACTTTCTCACATGTACTGTGTGTAGATACATTGCCTCACTGTTGTCAGCTCAGCTGTAAGCTCTCTGATTTTCCATCACCATTACTAGGCTATATGATGTGTTTCTATAATGGCCATTGAACTACTACTGAAAGAAAAATAATCGAGTATCAAGGCACAAGGCGAGACCCAGATGCAGACACAGGAGGCAGATGGTTGGAGTCTTACAATGTTTATTAATCCAAAAGGAGTAGGCAAGAGAATGGTCGTGGACAGGCAAAAAGGTCAAAACCAGATCAGAGTCCCAGAGGTACAGAGTGGCAGACAGGCTCGTGGTCAAGGCAGGCAGAATGGTCAGTCAGGCGGGTACAGAGTCCAGAAACAGGCAAGGGTCAAAACCGTGAGACTAGAAAAAAATGAGAATAGCAAAAAGTAGGAGAACGTGGGAAACCGCTGGTTGACTTGGAACATACAAGACTTACTGGCACAGAGAGACAGGAAACACAGGGATAAATACACTGGGGAAAATAAGCGACACCTGGAGGGGGTGGAGACAATAACGAGGACAGGTGAAACAGATCAGGGTGTGACAGCGAGCCAAGAAAACATTTGGGAAACTGGCGGGGAATTGAGAAATATTGGAAACTATATCAGTGGGTTATATAGGTCTTTGTGCTTGAACTCCATCCCTGATCGTGTTGAAAACAGAAGGTTAAATAACAAGGCGCATGATAAGACTGATGCTCCAGTGTGTTAAATGATGCAGTCTCTCATTTTCTCTGTGAATGAGCAATAATGTGGAGATGGAGAGCCAGGATGCGTTTTCCCACTGGCACACAGCAGGGTGTCAGTGTGAGCTTGACTTGTTGTAATGCTTCAGCTGAAATCGGATTGTCCTCCCCTTGAACCCTTAAAATAAACCCTTATCCCTCCCCTTCCCATATATTGTGAGCAATTATTTATATATACAATGGATGACTGACAGGGAGGCGCTGTTTAGAAGCCACCATGCCTCCATCTTGGCACTACCCCACCCGTTGTAAGAAATATTCTGGAATCTATAGAAATATATGTATTAATGTCTATAGTACATTTGTTTTTGACATGTTTATTATATTACAGACACTTTACAGACATACTATTAAATTCTATTATGTGAGCTAAACAAAAATAAATGTTAAAAAATCCTTTAAGCGGTAATCAGCGGTAGAAACAATAACAAAGCGTTTCCCCGCCATTGTTTCGGTAAAAAGCTGAGGGATGGGGCTGGAGAAATGTACCACTCTAAAATTCACAGACAGAGATGTGGATGCAAGGACTGACCATCAATAATATCAAAAGTATAGTTTTAACCATGTTTTGAGGCTATACATTATTTGTTTACATTTACTTTGTTTACAAACATTGGAGTAAAACAAGCTTAAATGTTGTGTTCTGATGTGGTTAGACAGTTGAACTAAGCTCATGAGGCATTTAKAAGTTATACTCTTCAAGAATCAATGGGTACATATCATTCAAAGCCATACAACTCTCCTTCCGTGGCCTCCAACTGCTCTTGAATGCAAGTAAAACTAAATGCATGCTCTTCAACCGATCGCTGCCTGCACCCACCCGCCTGACTAGCATCACTACTCTGGACGGTTCTGACTTAGAATATGTGGACAACTACAAATACCTAGGTGTCTGGTTAGACTGTAAACTCTCCTTCCAGACTCACATTAAGCATCTCCAATCCCAAAATACATCTAGAATTGGCTTCCTATTTTGCAACAAAACATCCTTCACTCATGCTGCCAAAAATACCCTCGTAAAACTGACTATCCTACCGATCCTTGACTTCGGCGATGTCATTTACAAAATAGCCTCCAACACTGTACTCAGCAAATTGGATGTAGTCTATCACAGTGCCATCCGTTTCATCACCAAAGCCCCATATACTACCCACCACTGCGACCTGTACGCTCTCGTTGGCTGGCACTCGCTTCATATTCGTCACCAAACCCACTGGCTCCAGGTCATCTATAAGTATTTGCTAGGTAAAGCCCCGCCTTATCTCAGCTCACTGGTCAGCATAGCAGCACCCACCCATAGCACGCGCTCCAGCAGGTATATTTCACTGGTCATCCCCAAAGCCAACTGCTCCTTTGGCCGCCTTTCCTTCCAGTTTTCTGCTGCCAATGACTGGAACGAATTGTAAAAATCACTGAAGCTGGAGTCTTAAAACTCCCTCACTAACTTTAAGAATCAGCTGTCAGATCAGCTTACCGATCACTGTACCTGTACACAGCCACCCAACTACCTCCTAACCATATTGTTATTTATTTTTTTGCTCCTTTGCACCCCAGTATCTCTACTTGCACATCATCATCTGCACATCTATCACTCCAGTATGAATGCTAAATTGTAATTATTTTCACGTCTAAGGCCTACTTATTGCCCAGCTCCCTACTCTTCTACATTTGCATACACTGTATATATATTTTTTCTATTGTGTTATTGACTGTACATTTGTTTATGTGTAACTCTGTTTTGTTTGTGTCGCACTGCTTTGCTTTATCTTGGCCAGGTTGCAGTTGTAAATGAGAACTTGTTCTCAACTAGCCTACCTGGTTAAATAAAGGTGAAATATATATATTTTTTTTAATGAGTCAAAAAATCTATGTAGCAACTGCTGATTGCCCTTTTAAAGTTTAATTCCATAATGTATAATTTTTCATTTTAATTTTTAAACGTGATACTGTTGGGCCCTCTAGTCAAAAAATCCTATAGAGAAAATCCTAGCAGATTTTGGAACCTATCCTATAGGATAGAACCCCATACGAGTCCAATATGACTGGTTCTGAAATCTGATAGGATTTTTCTATTGATCATAGTGTAAAGGAACTTGCAGCCTTGAATCACTCCCAAACTGTGATGGTGTGTTAAAGAGATTGACAATCGCAGGTAATTATCACTGGTGTAAATAGGCAAATATACGGAGATTGTGCTCCAGAGACACGGGAGAGAGGCTGTTTCCCAGTTTACTGGTCTTTAATCTTGATTGCAGTTTGACATAAATCTTCAGGTTTCTGTGCCATATTTAGCTGTGAGATTGTCCAAACAAGAGCTGTGTTCAAATCCCCATACTTTCATACTGTATACTACATAGTTAATGAGTATATACTATTAGTTAATTTTAGTATACTGTAMACGAACGGTATCATTTCAGTTGAGCGTACTAGCGCTACGCCTGTCTACCGCAAGTTAATTATGTTGCTATGCAACCTCTTGCTATCTTGTTAGCATAACAAAACATTACTAGCTAGACATTTTATGACTTCGGGTGTGTTTCATAAATTCAATCTGGAGTGCCAGAGTGCTCTCTGGGCATTCGTAAATTCAGAACTATATCAGATTGTCAGTTTGTAAATTCAGAGCGTTATCAGATTGTCGGTTCGTAAATTCAGAGAGTTCCACTCTTGGAGCATTCAGAACRCRCACTGGACGCTCTAGCCAAGGAGTAGGGTTGATCCGAGCGTTTTGACCTCACAATGGCAGTCATGCACCCAAGCCAACTGGCTAACATTGACTAGCTTGCTAGCTACTTCCAGACACAAATGAGAGAACACTTCACTCTGACCATTTTACTCGCCCTAGCAGAGCTGGTTAGGCTGTTTTCATGTTATCTGGAGCGTTGGTGACTCTAACGATTTTTTCCCGACGTTTACTGACACCGACCATATTCAGCAGGTGTTGAGCGTTTGTAAATTCATCAGTTATTCTGCGCTCTGGCACACTCAGAGAAGATTGCTTTGAAATCGGAGTAGATGGCCAGAGCGAATTTATGAACGCACCCAAATTAACAATGTCCATTGAGAATGCACAACGACTATACCGCTAAGCTAAGAATGATGTGATTAATCAAGTCAATAAACGTAGGGTAGTTTGTTAGGAAGCATATAGTTAATATACTGGCAAGTTCGATGTATTAGTAGCCAACTAACGACGTTACTTAGGTAGCTAGCTAACATACAGGCACATACTGCTGTAATGATATGCTTACGCAGTTCGTAAGGATACCGTAGCTAACATACAGGTACATACTGCTGTAATGATATGCTACGCAGTTCGTAAGGATACCGTAGCTAAATACAGGTACATACTGCTGTAATGATATGCTACGCAGTTGCGTAAGGATACCGTAGCTAACATACAGGTACATACTGCTGTAATGATATGCTACGCAGTTCGTAAGGATACCGTAGCTAACATACAGGTACATACTGCTGTAATGATATGCTACGCAGTTCGTAAGGATACCGTAGCTAACATACAGGTACATACTGCTGTAATGATATGCTACGCAGTTCGTAAGGATACCGTAGCTAAATACAGGTACATACTGCTGTAATGATATGCTACGCAGTTCGTAAGGATACCGTAGCTAACAACAGGTACATACTGCTGTAATGATATGCTACGCAGTTCGTAAGGATACCGTAGCTAACAACAGGTACATACTGCTGTAATGATATGCTACGCAGTTCGTAAGGATACCGTAGCTAACACACAGGTACATACTGCTGTAATGATATGCTACGCAGTTCGTAAGGATACGTAGCTAACATACAGGTACATACTGCTGAATGATATGCTACGCAGTTCGTAAGGATACGTAGCTAACATACAGGATCATACTGCTGTAATGATATGCTACGCAGTTCGTAAGGATACCGTAGCTAACACACAGGTACATACTGCTGTAATGATATGCTACGCAGTTCGTAAGGATACGTAGCTAACATACAGGTACATACTGCTGTAATGATATGCTACGCAGTTCGTAAGGATACCGTAGCTAACATACAGGTCATACTGCTGTAATGATATCTACGCAGTTCGTAAGGATACCGTAGCTACACACAGGTACATACTGCTGTAATGATATGCTACGCAGTTCGTAAGGATACCGTAGCTAACACACAGGTACATACTGCTGTAATGATATGCTACGCAGTTCGTAAGGATACCGTAGCTAACACACAGGTACATACTGCTGTAATGATATGCTACGCAGTTCGTAAGGATACGTAGCTAACACACAGTACATACTGCTGTAATGATATGCTACGCAGTTCGTAAGGATACCGTAGCTAACACACAGGTACATACTGCTGTAATGATATGCTACGCAGTTCGTAAGGATACCGTAGCTAACATACAGGTACATACTGCTGTAATGATATGCTACGCAGTTCGTAAGGATACCGTAGCTAACATACAGGTACATACTGCTGTAATGATATGCTACGCAGTTCGTAAGGATACCGTAGCTAACATACAGGTACATACTGCTGTAATGATATGCTACGCAGTTCGTAAGGATACCGTAGCTAACATACAGGTACATACTGCTGTAATGATATGCTACGCAGTTCGTAAGGATACCGTAGCTAACATACAGGTACATACTGCTGTAATGATATGCTACGCAGTTCGTAAGGATACCGTAGCTAACATACAGGTACATACTGCTGTAATGATATGCTACGCAGTTCGTAAGATACCGTAGCTAACATACAGGTACATACTGCTGTAATGATATGCTACGCAGTTCGTAAGATACCTTTAACTAAACACACAGGTACATACTGCTGTAATGATATGCTACGCAGTTCGTAAGGATACCGTAGCTAACAAATTGTCAGCCAAACACGACGTGTAACGTAACTTATTTGAAAAGTCATTACTTTATTACATTGCTCAACATTTTCTTAACATTTGTCATAATTAAAGCAATGAATTTGTATCTGCACTCGTCGGACTTCGGCTGCATATTTTCCACAATTTTCTTCAAATCTGAAAATGTTGTGAAGCCACGCCCATTTTCGGAAAGAATTKTATTATGGGCCCTAAAAGCACGGAAATAGTGTCCACTGCTTGTATACTTCGTATTTTGGCGAATGTAGTACGACATTGGCATACTAACTATATCGATACTATGACCAATAAGCATAATACAGACTCAACGTACGTCACAAATAGTATGGTTAGTGCGGTTAGTATGAGTATTCGAACACAGTTCAAATGTATTTATCCAATTGTGGTGTCCATACAATGTGGTCTGAAATAACAATGAATATAATAATATCAACACTATGGCTTGACAGGTTGTAATAGATAAGTAGACAGGGCTAATGAAGGGGCTGCTGCAGTCACTATGKGAGCTCTTTCTAGAGCGCCCGGTTAAATTGTGCATAAGAGCATTTTTTTTACTATGTAAATCAAATCAAATCMAATTTTATTGGTCACGTACACGTGTTTAGCAGATGTTATTGCAGGTGTAGCGAAATGCTTGTGCTTCTAGTTCCAATGGCAGCAATATCTAACAAGTAATATCTAACAATTTCACATTCAACAACTTGTGTTGTTCTGGGTCTTATTTATAATGCGTCTGCCGCCAATACAATCCCCCCCGGACATTCCTGCTTCATAGACAACAGCCCTAAGGGCAATAAAATAGGGGATGTGGGGCCATCCTCTTTGAAATGTTCAAACACATCCCCCCCAGTTCAACGAGGTCCCTACACATCAATCATCATGACCACTTCAAAGGAATAGATGCAATATAGACATAAATTAACACACACTCTAACACCTGACAACAGGAACAGGATGCCCTTATATGGGCATCACCACGTGACACCTTCCCGCCAGGATGTCCTGACCGGATGCCCATATTTGGGCATGCACACGTCATCCAGACATAGGGTCATAAATCAAACGTTTGACGCGCGCCGTCTACTTTATTCTCTCTAGCGTCTGATAAATGACTAAAATGTGAAATGTAAACATGATTGAAACATTCACAACTTCGTCAGGAAACATAAGGAAATTAAATCTGTAATTACAGTTATTGCATTCACGCACAGTGAAGGATAAACCTGTTAGAATAATATTGGTATAAAAGTTGAGATTCCCTGCACAGCCACAGGTGGCTGTTTTAAGCAATATATTTTGTGTCATTGTGATTACCTTATAGGGCACATCACTGCACTCTATAGTCCTCTGTAAACTAGTCATCTCTGTATACCCATCGCAAGACCCACTGATTGACGCTTATTTATAAAACCCTCTTAGGCCTCACTCCCCCCTATCTGAGATATGTACTGCAGCCCTCATCCTCCACATACAACACCCGTTCTGCCAGCCACATTCTGTTAAAGATCCCCAGAGCACACACATCCCTGGGTCGCTCCTCTTTTCAGTTCGCTGCTGCTATCGACTGGAACGAGCTGCAACAAACACTCAAACTGGACAGTTTTATCTCAATCTCTTCATTCAAAGACTCAATCATGGACATTCTTACTGACAGTTGTGGCTGTTTTGCGTGATGTATTGTTGTCTCTACCTTCTTGCCCTTTGTGTCGTTGTCTGTGCCCAATAATGTTTGTATCATGTTTTGTTCTGCTACCATGTTGTTTTGCTACCATGTTGTTGTCATGTGTTGCTGCCTTGCTATGTTGTTGTCTTAGGTCTCTCTTTATGTAGTGTCATGTTGTCTCTCTTGTCTTGATGTGTGTTTTGTCCTATATTTATATGTTATTTATTTTTATTTGTTTTATTTTTAATCCCAGCCCCTGCCCCTGCAGGAGGCCTTTTGCCTTTTGGTAGGCCTTCATTGTAAATAAGAATTTGTTCTTAACTGACTAATAAAGGTTAAAAAATACATTTTGTATTTTCGACAGGAACAAAACGATAGGATTACAATATGATTCTGATAGAGGTGACAATCCTTTTTTTAATGTAACCTATATTTAACTAGGCAATCCTATATGATTCTATTGGAAAAATCACTAACCCTAAAGTATTTTTTGACTACGGCCAACTGTACAGACACACCGTAAATACATGTCATACATACTGACAAACCTGACTCATTAGTTATATTGTTTTATCCGTATGGTGACATCAGTGTGTTTGCCCCTTGCTCTCCCCCAGCCTCTGAGTCTCCACCTATCTCCCAGGCTGCGCCTGAAGCCATGYGTTATTTTCTATTAAAAAGATAATGAGTCACTGGGGTATGGATGGTTTCAACGGACAAGACTGTTGGACCAGTGACACCATCCAGCGCTAATGGCTAAACTTGGACGGACAGGGAGGGGCTTCTTCTGTCAGCTGTTGCGTTGTGGCGCCCAGAGGCACCGCACACTTTCTGGACATTGTTGTGCACACTCACCGTCAGGCAAAACGGTAGCCATATAAAACGGTCTTCCAGTCGATATAAGGTCAGTTAAACTCAAAGACCGTATTCAACTTCGAGGATACTAAGGGAAGGGGTCGTCACAAGTCGATGTCCGTTATTTTGGGGTGATTCAATGCGTAACTGTCTTGAGCGCAACACTTGAAGAACATAGATACAAATTTGTTTTTAGGAAATCATCTGGTTTACAATTTTTTTTTCTCATTGTCTACTATATATTTATATTACTTTGGCAATTGTCAGCTTGGGGAGAGTAAACTTGGACAGAGTAAACTTTTTTCTTACTTTTCTTATTTGGAGCAGCAGCCAGTTGATCATGGCAGAAGACTTCTACACTCTGGGAACGCTGGGTAGTAGGCAGAGGGTCCCCCGAGACCCTTTCAGAGAGAGTCCGTCACTGGCCTCTCGGTTTATGGACGATGACTTTGGGATGTCCCCTTTCCCTGAAGACTTGTCAATGGACTGGCCCGGTTGGGCTCGGCCTAGCCGGCTCAGCACGCGGCTTTCCGCACCATTCACGGGCACTCTGCGCACAGGGTTTCCACCAACGCGTGCATCGACTGGGCAGCCGCCTGTGTACAGCACGAGATACAGCGAGTCCCCCCGCAGCTCTCCGACCCAGACGCCGGGAGAGCCGTGGAAAGTTTGTGTGAACGTCCACAGTTTCAAACCAGAGGAACTTAACATCAAAACCAAAGATGGGTTTGTAGAAGTATCAGGTGAGGACATATTAGTTTAGGCTCTATTCAATGTGTATCTCTGCGGCGTTACAGATTGCGCGATATAAATGTAAAGGTAATTTCCGATTGAGGCGTCATACTGTTTGCAGTGTTTACAGTGAACGTAGTCTCCGATAACGCGGGAACATTGCCTTTAAATCTCAATCACACYGTAACGCTGAACTTCCGCAATACGGATTGAATATAGCCATAGTCCTACTTCAAATATACAGTAATTGACTTGAACACATCTAAGAAAAAAGTGTCTATTGTCAGAGTGCAGGTGCTTTGGGGATCAATAAGAAACATTAACAACTGTACTTATATAGGCTATTGTGTCACATTTGAAAATGAAATGATATGCATCATCTCATACATACAATTAAAGTACACAACAGACAGGATTATTTACAAAATAGTTATATTCATGTTTAAAATATGTACATCATATATTCTCATAGCCAGCTCATATGATAAGGATGTTTGAATAGCCTACAACCTACAGTATATGGGGCAGTAGGGTCCATGACTTGCAGATTGCCAGCCCTGTTCATCAAGCCCAGGCACCTGTTCAGATGCCTCCAGAATCACTCACCCATGAGACAGATATAGATTTAAGTGAGGAAGGCCCATGACAACAGTCTCTGTCCAGAAGGAGACAAGCAACACACTGCTGTTAGTATTAGAGAATGTTTTGGAACTGTTATTCTGCCCGGTGATAGCTGACTAGACCCTTCAGTAATTATTTAATCATATGCTCTTGTTGTGCTACCATGCTCTGATCCTAGGAACCAAATACACTGAACAGCTTGTTTCTGGAAGTATTATTCTGCCTGGCGATAGCTGATTAGTGCCTACACCCCCCTTGAGTATTTAATCAATTCATACAGTATAATCTCTGAGTTTGTTTTGTTACCAAGCACTGAACTGATTTACTGAAGTAAAATGAACTACTGATTGTAGAACTAAATAAGTACAGGGGTTATATAAACCTTCTATCCAGGGCATCCATACAATCTTTGAGTTTGTTATGTTTTTACCAGGTCCTGAATGTTGGTTGAAATAAGTATAAAATATATTTAAAGCTGTCCATGGCTTCTTTAGACTGTAGACTAAATATTTAACGGACAACTGAAGAATGCCAGGTGGAGTGTAAGTTACCAGAGAGAAGAGACTAGGCCTCATACRGAGCTTTTTATAAACACAGTGTTGGTATGCCATTAGGGTCATTCAGTCAGCTAGCGCCATGGAGCTAAGGCCTGCCTGCCTCTGGGGGCTCTTCCTGCCTGCCTGCCTCTGTGACCTGACCTGTTCTAAATGTGTGTCTGTGAGAGCATGTCATAAGCATGTTAAAGTCGGGGTTGACATGGCCAGTACGTGCTTTCTCTCATGTCATGTGTAGATAGTAACCGTCAAAAGTCAACCTAACTTTGGCTGAACAGAGTTTTTGCCTCGTAGTAGTTTCTGAGTTATCACAAAGCAGTGTGTCCTTGGGGCTGCAGAAAAAAAGACACTTGGAATGGATGTATATCATACTTGCAATTAAGAAACTAATGTGATCTGACAAGTGCAGTCTGAGTGTGTTACCAAGGCAGTTAGGAATGTGACATCCGTACCACACGGGACTGAGGGAGGATGAGAGCCTCAAGGAGACTGAGAGAGGGTGAGAGGTTCTGGAGAACTGAGAGGGTGAGAGTTCGGGAGACTGACTAGGAGTAGAGTTCAGGGAGACTGAGAGGGTGAGAGGTTCATGGGAGACCTGAGAGGGTGAGAAGGTTCAGGAGACTGAGAGCGGTGAGAGGTTCAGGGACTGAGAGCAGGTGAGAGGTTCAGGAGACGAGAGGGTGAGAGGTTCAGGGAGACTGAGAGGGTGAGAGGTTCAGGGAGACAGAGAGGGTGAGTGAAGGTTCAGGAAGACTGAGAGGAGTGAGAGGGTTCAGGGAGACTGAAAGTGAAGTCTGGTGCGTTGCGTGTGTTTCTCTCCAGACCAGAAGGTTATGTTTCTGTTCTCTCCAGACACAGAGGTTATGTTTCTGTTCTTCCAGACCAGAGGTTATGTTTCTGTTCTCTCCAGACAGAGGTTACGTTTCTGTTCTCTTCCAGACCAGAGGTTACGTTTCTGTTCTTTCCAGACAGAGCTTGTTATGTTTCTAGGTCTCTCCAAGAGCTCTAGGCCAGTCCAGCACTTTCCTCAGGTGTAGACGTCACACCGCGGGGGTATAAGGTTGCACATAGCTGGGTGGGACGGAGCAGAGGGTAGGGGTGTTGGGCAGCGGCTGCTACACTGACATTTAGCATGTAGAGCAGCTGCACAGACAGAAGTCATAAACAGAACTTTATTAAGATGAAGCCTTCATTCTGGGGCTTTCCAGATCTTTCTTTCCATTTCTCTATTCCTCCCTCAGTCAGGGTTGGCGATTTCATCATCTGAGAAGAAGTAGGGTTAATATGGGAAATGGGGAGGTGTGTTCTGTGTCATTCCTGTGATTATAATAAAGTCCTTTTTTAATTTATTTAACTAGACAAGTCAGTTAAGAACAAACTCTTATTTACAATGACTGCCTACCGGGGAACAGTGGGTTAACTGCCTTGTTCAGGGGCAGAACSACAGATKTTTACCTTGTCAGCTCGTGGATTTGATCCAGCAACCTTTCGGTTACTGACCCAACGCTCTAACCACTAGGCTACCTGCTGCCCCTTTGAGTTGAATTTAATTTAATTATATGACCCACCCTTACACCAAGGACTATGTCTAAACTCCATGTTAACTTCTGGACTCTACAATCCTGCGTTTTAGATAACGACACCGAGATTTTTGCCACATGACATGTTGTTGATTGCATCTCCCACTTATCAGAAGCTATGACCAAGCGAGAGAGATTACACAATTTGACAAAGTATCACTTGTTGGGGGTCGTTGCACTCTGTTCATTGTATTTCATGTTGTTTTTCCCACAGGGAAACATGAAGAGAAGCAGGAGGAAGGAGGCACCGTGACAAAGAACTTCACAAAGAAGATACAGTGAGTATCCATAGCTGCCTGGAACAATAACAACAACAACTAAAACAACAACAAAAACAAAAACAATAACATCAATAACAACAACAACAACAACAAAAACAACAACAAGAACCGATAAACCAATGCGCCTTTAGGATCACTTTACTTATGCAGTCTCATCAGTACCTCTCCATACTATCAGCAGTTCTCTCAGTACACAAGTCTATCAGCGGTATCGTGAAGAGATGGAGGCCAGGCTATCACAAAAGGGTTGTAGCCAAGGCATCGCACCGCAGGTACCCGGCGGATCAGATCTTAGTCAAGGGCGGTCGTAGCGCAGTACCACAGGGCACGGAAGCAGGTGAAGGATCTGGGATATCAACTGGGAGGAGATCGACAGGGTGGGGCGTCGACAAGGAGAGTGCCGGAGGCCGCTTGGGATTCTCTGGGAGCATACAACCAGGTAGGTTAGGCAGGCTCAGTGGCTCAAGGGTTGTTGCAGAGGCTCTCAGTACGCCCTGGGGTAGCCATGGATCGCCAACGGAGGGATTGTAAGGCAGTCTCCCAGTAACTCCGCGACAGGATTGTTCAGAACGGTCTCCCCAGTACCCACAAGTTGGTCAGAGGTTCCAGTTACCAAGGTTTTCAGCAGTCTACTCGCTCCCACAGGTTTTGCAGCGGGTCTCCCAGTACCCCAACGCACAGTTGCCCAAGCGGTTCCTCCGCCATACACCAGTGATTACACGCACAGGTTTTTCAGCCGGTCTTCACCCAGTACCCACAGTGGTCAGCCACGGTCTTCTCCCAGTACCAGGCTTCCTGTGCGTCTCCAGAGCCCTGTTCCTCCTCCCAACAGGGTTTTCAGCAGTCACTCCCAGTACCCCACAGGTTTGTCAGCAGGTCTCCCCAGTACCACAGTTTTCAGCAGTCTCCCAGTACGCACAGTCTATCAGCAGTCTCCCAGTACCACAGGTTTCAAGCAGTCTCCCGTACCCACCACAGGTTATAGTCCTTTCAGCAATCTTCGGTGCGTCCCGAGTATCCCTTCAGCGCCGGCCACAGGGTTGTTTTCACACAGCGGGTCCCGCAGTACCCACGGTGTCAGCGGGTCTCGCCCAGTACCGGCAGACTATAGCAGTTCTCGCCAGTACCCACGATATCAGCAGTCTCCCAGTACCCACAGACTATCAGCAAGTCTCCCCAGATAGCCTTCTGGCCACCAAGGTCGTGTTATCAGCCTCACCCGCCAGGTCCCCGGAGGACTAATCAAGTCTCCTGAGTACCAAGCCTATCCGTTTGTTATCCATGTCTGCTCAAGATAGCCCGTTCAGACCCACAGGTTTTATAGTCCTTAGTTAGTTCCAGTCCACCCAGACTTATCAGCAGTCTCCTCAGTACGCACCACTAAGGTTATTATCGCAGTTCCTCGTCGCGCGTCTAGGTCGATCGTCTCCAGCCAGTACCCACAGGTTGTTATCAGTCCTCCTCAGTACCCACAGGTATAGCTAGTCTCCCAGTACCCACAGGTTGTTATCAGTCTCCTCAGTACCCACAGGTTGTCATCATTACTCAACTCAGTACCACAGGTTGTTATCGCTAGTCTCCCTCAGTACCCACGGTTTGTTATCAGTCTCCTCAGTACCACAGGTTGTTATCAGTCTCTCAGTACACGCACGCAAGCTCGTGCGCCTCCAGAGTATGTGGCGGTCCTGTTGCTGCTCCCGCCTAGCCTCTGAAGCGAAGCGTAGAGACTCATCATATAGCATAGTCTCCCAGCTACCGGTATTCCAGTTCCGGCACCACAGGTTGGGATACTGTCCACCAGGCCTACAGTGCTGGCCTCAGCCGTCCAGAGCTCTCATAGGGCCGTCTGCCCAGCGGCCAGCCACAGGATGCTCCTCGCGTATCAAGTCCTGCCTCAACCGCCGTCTGAAGCTATCCGTGCGTGCTCAAGCGCCGCCTGAACTGCGCCGTCTGTCCTTAGGAGTACTTAAAAGCCGCCGTCTGTACTCGCACAGAGCGCTTCAATATCGGCTGCTATCCGATAGCTCCTCAGCTACCACAGGTTGTATTCTGTACTAGGTGCATGCTCTCAAAGCCGCTCAGTAGTCCACTGTAGGTACTGAGCCTTCAAAGCCGCCCGTCCTGGTCTGAGCCTTCAGAGCCGTCTGCCAGATGGGAGTTCGTTGCTTCAAGAGTTCGTCCGCTCAGTACCAGACAGGAGCGTGGCAAGCTTCCGCCAGAGCGATTGGAGGCCGTCCTAGAAGATTCCGCCAGGAGCCCATATCGCAGAGAGTCCAGAGCCGCCAGCCAGCATGAGCAGCCAGAGGCCGCCAGCCAGCCACTGAGCGCCAGAGCCGCCAGACAGAGCGCCAGCCAGCCATGCAGTCAGCGCGCACGCAGCCCATGAGCAGCGCAGAGCCGCCAGCCAGCCATGCAGCAAGGTTTGGTCCCATCAGTCTCAGCAGCTGCAGCAGCCGAGACCACTGAGCAGCCCAGTAGCCGCAGCAGCCATGAGCAGCCAGAGCCGTCAGCCAGCATGAGCAGCCAGAGCCGTCAGCCCAACGCCACATGGTGAGCATGTCCTTGTTCAGATTCCGGAGCTCACGCCCTCAGTCGGAGCTGCCCTCTCAAGATATCCGGGCTGCCTCATTCGGTGTTGCCCTCATCTACACGGTCTTGGTGTGATCCAGCCTATTCTCTCCGCCGTGCTCGCCCTTTCAGGATTACCCCAGTGGGGGTTAATTTGGAGGGTGGCATCAAGGGTTTGGTTGCAGGAGAGGCTACGGCAAGGGTCGCGTTGGTCAAGGTTATCGACTATGGTGGGGTGGGGACAACGTCCGGAGCCGGAGCCGCCACGTGACAGATGCCACCAGACCTCGCCTTGAGGTTCAGTTTTTGCGGCCGGAGTCCGCAGTCTTGGGGCGGCGAGGGTTGTGCGAGTGGGGGGCGTACCTCTCCACCGTTCTACGTCTACGACCTTAATTTTCCTTTGTTTAACGCTTCATAGGATAGGGTTTGGGTTTGGTTTCAGTCGACGTGAGCTGGGTGGGTTCAGTCTTATAAGTTTCTCATCTGTCGCTATTACGCTTATGTGGGGCTTAAATGTGTTGCCTGATTTGGTTCTCCAATTTAGGGCAGCGTGACTTTGACGATAGGTTCTTGTCTGAATCATATGAGACCATAATATGTAACGTCGGTAGGCTGTTCCGTCTCAGATAAACCTCGTTTGGTTTTTCGGCAGTGATTGTTTCTCGTTCTGTGTTATGTCGCACCACACGGGACTGTTTCGTTTGTGCTAGTCTGTAGCCTGCTCTTCGGAAGGTTGTTATCAGTCTCTTCAGTACTCGTCAATGTCTTCGTGGTTTATTATGTAGTAAGCTCTCTTACGGTTCAGCGTTCACGGTCTAACCGTCGTTTGTTATCTGTTGTATCTAATTAAAAGTGGTGGTTCTTGTTCATGTCGATATGTCGTTCTTTGTTTTAATATGAAAGTTACGTTCATTAGCTACTTCATCACCGCTGTGTTTTGGTCGCGATGGAGGAAGAGGCAAACGCGTTACAAGCTACTTCCTATCGTTACTTTACTCCTAGAGAAGAATAGTTACTGGGGAAAGTAGATTATAGATTTATTTGGGGCAGCGCAGGGAATATGATTTAATTTCATCTCAATTATACCGTAAAGCTGACTACTTAGGGGCATACACTGTTGTCAGCCTAGTGGCACATAGTTTTTTTCTACTTAATCCTCTTCTCAGAACAGGGGGCGCTCTTCTTCAACTGGAAAGGTTTCTTGTACGCTTGATTAGGGCTTTCATTGACGGCATTGTGGAGTTCCAATCCTTTGCTTCCTCCCATCCCACAGCAACTGCCAGAGGCAACGGCAGAGTTGAGATTTGAATTGTTCTGATTGAGTCTTGCATCCGGAATGTATCTTCAGTTACCTTGCGTTTTCCTCCTCAGCCTAGCAGACAGGTCCTAGACGAATCGAATGGACTGGCTGTGGATTTTGATTCTCCTTTCACCACGCTCCGTGTGTGCTTTCATGATGTTGAATCACTTTGGTCAGTTGATAGTTCACTCAGCTTGCGAAGATTCAGTTTCACCCATGCAGGGATATTCACTAGCGTTCTAGGGTTGTCAGCAGTCTCCTCAGGTAATTTACTGCTGTTTCAACGCCCGATCCTTTGGCATCGTTCACAGATCGGTTCTTGGTTGCTATACAAATTCACTTCTCGGAGGGCAAGTTCCTCATCGATCATCAGTTTGACCATCACGTTGCTGGAAAGGTGTCTTTTTTCCTCGTTTCTGATACAAGACATATCTCATGTTTCGTCTCATCTCTGCCTTTCTTGCTGGTCAATTCATCTTCTAAAGTTTGCAACTTATTTTCCAGCAGGCTAATTACTTTGTTTTTGTTCTTTCACGTGCATGTTGCACGCGATAGACATCGACTTGTCTCGTTCTAGTTAGAGCTTCGAATCTCCTTTTTTTTTAAAACAGCATTGTCAGGCACCCGTTAGTGATCTTATGGTTGTGGCATTGAGAGCATTTTACGCCACTTAGTGTATTGATTCTCATGCTAAGGCTGTTCATCTGTCAGTTACCTACTTTGCACAGCGCCCTTGTTTTGATGCATCTCCTAATTTGCTCCTTGTCTTTTGCCTTCTGGGGAAGAGCCATGCTTTGTTGGGATTGTGTCTTGCCTCTGCAAGTCAGCTCCCTCTACAACAAAGGGTGTATTTGGTCTTGAGCCATAGTTGTACATAACTGACCGCCTTCTCTACGGTAAACTGCTTTCCCTTCGTTGGGGATATCATTGATCTATTTGATTTAGAGACTTAATTTAACTTTGGCTACTGTGGTTTGTTGCTTATTTCCTACATATCTTCCATCACATTTTCTGATCGCAGTTACACAAAGAGTGTCACATGTCTAACTTCCTGTGGAACGATCTGAGGATCGGCGTACAGTGGGTCTCTCTACACGCCTCTTCTCCGCATGGTAGAGGGGAACGCTTTATGTTGGTGGTCAAATCACCCTCTGCTTAGGTTTGTTTGCGACTCTGTAGTCTCGAGAGGTTTTTGACTGTGATGGTGTCGAAACTAAGCAGGAAGCCACTTCGCAGGTTGTATCAGTTCTCTCAGTAC
>NW_019943870.1:29388-36728 GCF_002910315.2 Salvelinus sp. IW2-2015
AGTACCCACAGGTGTCATCAGTCTCCTCAGTACCCACAGGTTGTCATCAGCTCCTCAGTACCCACAGTTGTCATCAGTCTCCTCAGTACCCACAGGTTGTTATCAGTCCTCCTCAGTACCCACAGGTTGTCATCAGTCTCTCAGTACCCACAGGTTGTCATCAGTCTCCTCAGTACCCACAGGTTGTCATCAGTCTCCTCAGTACACCACAGGTTGTTATCAGTCTCTAGTACCCACAGGTTGTCAGCAGTTCCTCAGTACCCAAGGTGTTATCAGTCTCCTCAGTACCCACAGGTTGTCAGAGTCTCCCTCAGTACCACCAGGTTGTTCAGTCTCCCTCAGTACCACAGGTTGTATCAGTCTCCTCATACACAGGTTGTCACAGCCGTCTCCTCAGTACCACAAGGTTGTTATCAGTTCTCCTCAGTACCCACAGTTGTCATCAGTTCCTCAGTACCACAGGTTGTTATCAGTCTCCTCAGTACCACAGGTTGTCATCAAGTCTCCTCAGTACCCACAGACTATCACAGTCTCTCAGTACCCACAGGTTGTTATAGTCTCCTCAGTACCCACAGGTGTTATCAGTCTCCTCAGTACCCACAGGTTGTCATCAGTCTCCTCAGTACCCACAGGTTGTCATCAGTCTCCTCAGTACCCACAGGTTGTTTATCAAGTCCCTCAGTACCACAGGTTGTTATCAGTCTCCTCAGTACCCACAGGTTTGTCATCAGTCTCCTCAGTACCCACAGGTTTGTTATCAGTCTCCTCAGTACCCACAGGTTGTTATCAGTCTCCTCAGTACCCACAGTTGGTCATCATCTCCTCAGTACCCCACAGGTTTGTCAGCAGTCTCCTCAGTACCCACAGGTTAATCAGACAGACATTTACACATCTTATTGTTATACAATCCAATATAAAAAATGTTGGCTCATTCTAGGCGTGCAAAACAATAACAACACTGATAAACAGTTGTTCCTTAAGGATTACCCTACTTCCTGTACCCTATTCCTACACTCTACCCACAGGGTTATCAGATGTTTCAAACAGCTATTTTCATATCAGCAATATTTAAGGTGCCGCTCATTCCTAGACGCCTGAACATCAACAACCGATGAACAGTTGGTTCCTTTAGGATTACCCTACTTCCTACAGTCTTCCCACAGCTATCTAGCAGATATTTCAAACATCTATTGTCATATGATCTTATATCTAAAAATCAGCTGATTGTCCCAGTTACCCAAGAAAGGCATCTAGTGTGTAGAATGTTCCATAGAGCCATGCCCCTGTTAATTGGGACTATGGAACATCAGACAGTGGTGCTAATCATGAGTTCAGGGGCACTGGCTGCCTTCCAAACGGCACTGTCTTCCCTACAGTACACAGTAACAACACCCTATAGGCCCCAGTCAAAAGTAGTGTACTATATAGGGAATAAGGGGCCATTTGGGACACAGGTAGTGTCTTACAGGCGTCACTCAATGTTGTTCATTTCCCCTTGGCTAATTAGTAGGCAGCTGGTCTGCACCGGCTTCCAGCACTATCTTCTCTCTCTCGTCATCATATCACCAAGCCCTGTATTGGAATCCCTTAGATCACACAAACACTCACACCTGCACGCACACACCCACACAACACAGCACACACACACACGCACCACACAACATGCACACACACACAGCCACACACAACACAACCACACACACACACACACACAACACACCACACACACACACACACACACACCACCACACACACACAACACCAGAAACAAACAAACACCCACACGTTGTGCTCCAGCTAAGCTAAACCAGAGCAAGAGACGGACTGAGAGATAGAATAGTGTGTATAAAAATAACTGTCCTCAATACAGGAATCCTCTGGCTGTAGAGTACAGTAGGCTACACTCAGTGGAGAGAGAGAGAGAGGAGACATTCCTGTACTGCCTAATCTAATGTATACATGCATGAGAAACCGTGTGTTGTTTTTAGTCTAAAAGACTAGAGCTGGGCTATTTCTGGCAGGTTATTATCAACTCTGATGCACATTGAGCCGAGTCCAGTCAACAGCCTTTAACTGTGACTGTATCTCATGATACTGCTCGGCTTCTTTTGCCATTATTGATCTATCAATTGATTGTGTGTCTTATAGGATGGTGTTGTTATATAGGATTCAATAAAAATGAATTAAAATGATTAACTACAGATCATTTTCTCTAAAATGTTCTGGAGTTAAATATAGTGCATCACAAGGTTAAAATACTTTAGTTATTCTAGAAGCAACACATTGTAACTCAATGTCCGTGGAAGTCTCTCTCTGGAATGTCACTCCTGTGTGTTTTGGCTGTGAAGGTCTCAGTGTGTTTGTTATTCAGGGCTGTGGGTGGATTGTCATTGTCACTTTGCTCCTGTCTCTATTCCTGTGATAGACATAATAATACTGGACTGCTTCAGATTGACTCAGTCCATCAGCTGCAAACACAACACCACACACAACACACACACACACACACACACACACAACACACACACACACACACACACACACACACACACACACACACACACACACACAACACAACACACTCACCACACACACACAGCGACACACACCAGACACACACACACACACAACACACACAACACACTCACACACACACACACAACACACAACACACAACACAGACTACACAACTCTCTGTATGTTTTCTCTCGCTCGCTCTTTTCTCTCTCTTCTATCTCTCCTTCTCTCTCCTTCCCCCAAGCCCTGTTCACTACCCTGATTTTTTTTAAATATTGGCACAGTTTTTGGCAACCATACAGATCAATAGGCTAGATAAAAAGAAGTGTAGCCAGAGTTAAAGAAAAAAACCCATCCGGACAGATAAGGCTCTCCAGCCCGGTGTGGCTCGTAATAAGCCGGATGAGTGATTTGACTTTGTCAGAGAGACACTGACTATGCCATGCTGCATTGAGAAAATCGGGACCGTGAATTGAAGCCTTGAAGCCAGGGATGATTTATCCTGAAGTCTTCAGCGCTTCCAACTTTCCACACGAGTGTGTCTGAGGGATCTCTTTCCCCTCACTCTTTCCCTTCTATCCATTGGTCCCTGGCCTCCTTGAACTCCTGTCTTATGGACAGGCATATTGTCAGTTGTGTGTGAAGATGGTAGACTGTAGAGGGGTTATGCTAATGAAATGGACTGTAGACTCTAGGTCTGGCCTATGAGGCCTGGGTTTTTTTTAAGGACCTAGGAACACTTGGCAGCTCATATGGAAACTCCTGTGACGGATGGACGGAGGGCTTTATTTGGCCATGCTCCTTGACAAAGACCAGATACCAGTCCGTTTGGGGTCGCTGTCTCTCGTTCGTTCTCGCTCTTTCTCTCCCCTTCCTCTCTCTCGGTCCTTCTGGTGTTTTCTCTTTCTCTCTCTCTCCTCTCTCTCCTCTCTCCTCTCCTCTCTCTCTCTCTCTCTCTCTCTCTCTCTCTCTCTCTCTCTCTCTCTCTCTCTTCCTCTTCTCTCTCTCTCTCTCTCTCCTCTCTCTCTCTCTCTCTGTCTGTGGGTCGTCTTTATGTCTCTCTCTCACTTCTGTCTTCCTTTCTTTCTTTCTCTCTATCTCGCGCAATTTATCTGACTGACAACGTTAGCATCTGTACTGTAAGCAAGGTCACACATATGACTATGACGAGAATGTGTGTTTAGAACTGTTATAGGATGGACGTGCTACTACAGTGTCATAAGTGAGAAAATACAAGACAAAGCTCAGTATAGGTTAATAAATACCACGCTGACGTTTGTGGGATACAAGGCTAGTTCTAGCTCAAACCCAGAGCCATACAGTATACTTCTGTCTGGGCTATCTTCCAAGGATACTGTATTTCCTATCTTCTCCAAGGTCATCTTTGAATCTCTGTCTGTTTATCTCATATTGGTTCAATCATAGCAGGGTTGCGTCCGAAAATGCAACCGATTCCCTATATAGTGCACTAATTCTGACCGGTGCATGGGCACTGGTTAAAGGTAGTGCACTACATAGGGAATAGGATACCATTTCAAAAGCAATCTCTGTCCGTTTATCTCATATTGGTCCAATCACACAAGTCCTCCTCTCTCCATCCTTCAGCATTCTCCTAAACATTTTGACGGAAGGTAATACTGTATCTCACTTCTATTCCTGTCAACACAGAACTCATTTCTCTGTCTTTTTCTCACTCTCTCTCTTTCTCTCACTCTAACTAAATAAATGTATCTCTCCCCTCTCTAAACTCTCTGTCTCTCCCTCTCGCTCTAAACTCTCCGTCTCTTCCTCGTTCTCTTGTTCTCTCTCCCTCTCTTTCCTTTAGAATTCTCTTAAACATTTTGACTGAAGGTAACAATATCTCACTGAATCTCTCTTGCTCTATTTCTCTCTCTCTCTCTCATTTTCCCTCTTTCTTTCTTTCTTTCTTTCTTTCTTTCTTTCTTTCTTTCTTTCTTTCTTTCTTTCTTTCTTTCTTTCTTTCTCTCTCTCTCTTTCCCTCTCTCACTACACATTTATGAGGAAGCCATTTATGCTMATCTAGTCATATACAATATGTATCATATTTTCTGTACAAAAAACATGGGGGGAAATGGAGAAAGAAAAAGCTATTTTGTCTAACTTGAAATTGTCTGCTACCCGTCCACCTGGCTGTTGGGATGAGCTGGTTAGAAAAGTATGTAGATGGAAATTGCAGGTGATAATAAACTTTGCATCAGACAGCCATTTTATGTGTAATTGGAATCTTTATTTCTCAGTCCTGCGCCTGGAGCGAGTCCGTCTCATTTCTTCCTCTTCTTCTTTATTATTTTCTCCCTCATGGCGCCACAAAGATGATGGCAGCCAGAACATTTTAATGAAAACCTGGAAAATACATTTACATGTATCTCTGGGGTGTGAGATTACGCATTCGGAATGAGCTAAGGCCAAAGAGGGAGAGAAAAAAATAGTTTTCAACAACAATTTCATCTGCAGCCAAGGTTTCTCCTCACGGACAGTTTTACACCCTCTGTTTATAACTGATAGTGTTAAATCCTCTGTTTATAACTGGAGGCTGTTATGAGATAGTGTTAAATCCTCTGTATATAACTGGAGGCTGTCGACAAGATGTCAATCAAATCTGTGTCTTGGCACCAAACGGTATTTGCAGTACTGCTGAGGTGAGGTTCATGTTTTTAAGACATCCAAGCACAGGGGTGTACACTTCCTTTTTCTTGCTCTTTCTCTCACACCTGTTCTCTCTGTTTTTGTAGTTACCAACCTTTTCAAGACCCTCAAGCTTAAAAGTCTATGTACGAGTCTCTCACATATGTTCTCTCTTTCTCTCTCCTTCCCAGGATTCCAACCGACGTTGACCCTGTGACGGTCTTCGCCTCCTTGTCGCCAGAGGGGGTGTTGATCATCGAGGCGCGGCAGAGCCCTCCCTACTACCTCTTCAGTAACGAAGGTCCCCAGGGAGAGATGGAGGAGGCCAGCCAGAGCCAAGAGGCCAGGCCCCAAGAGGCTGCCATGGTTTAGGACGAAGCCCAGGACCGAGCTCTCTTCCCTAGGGAGACACAGGCTCACCCCGGGCCCCCCCATTCAGGGAAACCATGACGTACAGAGCCACATTTGACCCCAAAATCATGTTTGTTTGATTATTGGCACTAATGCTACTCCATAATTGAGCATCCAGCAGAGTAGAGGAAGAGCTAACATGTTCAAAGCCTTGGAGATCCTCAGCATATGTTGTAGCCCCCTACATCACCCTATTCCCTTTGTAGACTACTTCTGACCCCTATATAGGGAATAGGGTGCCAAAGAAACACCCTGATTTTCATTTTGAGTGTAAAGTAATCGCTCCATCATCCCCCTAAAACATTTTTGCCGGTGTTTCTCTTGGTAGCCATGCTGCTTGGTTCCCGCACCAGTTTAATTTCAAGTCAGAAACTAAATCAATCCCACTGTCTCACAGTAGCATTGCTACTGACCTGTTTAGATACAGACAGAGGCTGGCTCAAGGCTGGGAGCCCCGTCTATCTGGGTCGTTCCGTAATGTCATGTCTCCCTTCAGTATTTCACACGTTATTTGACGTTTATGCATCATGCAATGTCTTTTATGTGTAATTGATCAATTGTCAATCATATTATGTTGAATGGGTAAATTAAAGAAGCTCATTGAAATTCATAAGCAAGTTGTACAATATGACTGAGTAGTCTCATTATCGTTATAGTGTGTTATAGAGTGTTGATATTGTATTATACCCCAATGTAGGTGACTGACTGTAAATAAATTGCACTGTAGCTTACCTACCATATATACCGATCCAAATACATACACAGGTCTATTCAAGTGCCGTGATTGCCCTAACTAGAGGTCTTACAAAATAATGTTCTTTGCATTTTTTTATTTGTACATGTGATGATGACATTGTGTTGGTTCTTGGTGCAAAGGTATTAAACTTTTTGCCAGACTTCTCCCATCCCTCTCTCATCACCTCCCTCCTCCTCCCCCACTCTCTCTCTGCCATCCCTCCCTCCTCACCTCCCTCTGCTCTCCCTCCTTTTCTCTCCCCCCTCTCGCTCTCTCCCATCCCTCCTCTCCTCCCTCTGCCGTCCCTACTCCTACCCCCCCACCTCAGAAGCATGTGGTGGCAGCATACGGTCTAGAGGAAACCTGCGCACACCATCCCTACAGTGAAGCATGGTGGCTGGCACGAGCATCAACGTCTGCAGGGAACCTGGCACAAATCCCTACGGAGAAGATGGTGTGGAGGCCATGGTGGTGGACAGCATTCAACCGTCTAGAGGTGCTCCGGGTCAGGCACCACTCTTGTGCCGGAAAAACCAAAAGAATTAAAGTTTAATTATTCATATTTTTATAGGCCCCTCTGAAAAGTAATGGTCTGGGAAAACATGCACAAGACATAGAATAACTTGTTTAAAATATTTTTCCTATAAGTTCACTGCATTACCAATACCCAAAAGAAAAATAATCATTTAATAATATCCCAGTGACTGACAGTAACCAGCCTCAATATGGTACCGCGCTCTCTGCTCTGACACAATATTTAACCTTCCTGATCATACTGTGAGCAAGGGTCCACAGTAATAACTGATTTAAGTGAAGAGGACCACTATGTAAACATTTTAGAATGAACAAAACATAAAACGCAAACATGCAACAATTTCAAGATTTGACTGAGTTACAGTTCAAATTCAAACTAACTTAATTAGGCCGCTAATCATAATGCGATTTGAAACATGACTGGGAATACAGAATATGCATCTGTTGGTCGCAGGGTACCTTAGAATAAAATTGGGCCTCGGAGTCTCGTCAGGGT